>NC_028643.1:37954050-38013090 GCF_001406875.1 Solanum pennellii | reverse complement strand
TTCTTAGAATACTCTTAGTTTAGTAATTTGATCATAGATGTTCTTGTGGTGATGACTTCCAGATTTTGGGGAAATAATAGATGTTGAATTTTAGAAGTTATTGAATTGTCTTTTATTAATGAGTTTAAGTCTTCCGCATTGCTTTATGTTGATATTAAATTGAAATGTTAAGGTTTAGATTGGTTGGTTCGCTCACATAGGAGGGTAAATGTGGGTGCCAGTCGCGGCTCGGTTTTGGGTCGTGACAGTTGGATGGACAGAGGAGGAACATAGGAGATTCTTGATGGGACTAGAAAAGCTAGGGAAAGGAGATTGGAGAGGAATTTCGAGGAAGTTCGTCACAACAAGGACTCCAACACAAGTAGCTAGTCATGCTCAAAAATATTTCCTCAGACACTCAACTCATCTCAACAAAAAGAAACGTCGTTCTAGCCTCTTTGACATGGTATGTCGAATATATATACTCTCTACTTTTCATTAAATAAATAATTTTGTTTTGTTTTTTTATTTTTAATAGTTAGTCTCCAATCGTTCTATTTTGTGACTTTAGACCTCATTAGGAAGAAAATTTTTATCTTTACTCTAAAACTCAGCAAAAACATTTTCAATATGAAATGAATATTACTATTATCATGTGTTAGTTGCAATTGAATGTGTGAAATGAAATGATACATAGGAAAGGAGGAAAAACAAAATGGAAGAAAGCAAGGGAGATTATGGAAATCCAACAAGTCCAATTAGTGAAGAGATAGCATTAGCAACCAAAGATACTCTAATTTGGTCATCTTATTAAAAAGCCCCACTTGATTTGGAGCTAAGCGTAGCAGCTACAAATACCTTCCTAATTGGAACTATTCCTGTTACTTAATTCTAACCCAGATCAACTGCCTCTTAATTGTGTGTGTATATATATATATATATATATATATATATGCTAGCTAATTAATGAATCTATGTGTTTCAATTTAATTGTACCATGTAATTACTATTTGCTAGTATATATATTTCAAGTATCTTATTGATTTATTCAAGTAGAACAATATAAATATCTTTTTTAATTTATCCAAATTATGAAACGAGCTGGATGAGAACAATAAATTATTTCAATTTTTTTTTCTCCATAAATCACTTATTAGAACCAAAGTTACTAAATTCGATCGAATTCATAAAATAGTTAACACTGCTTTTTACCTTGTTACTTTATAGAGTAAAACCCTTGTATTAGAACAAATCAAGAAAAACAATTTGGTCAATCAATTACTCGCATTTTTCACTTCTACAATATAACTCTGTAATGTTCAGATGAGGAACCTTCTTAATTAATACTCACCACTTTAATTTTGATTAATAAGCACCTTATTAATACTTATATACTTGTGTTTTTTTTCTCTTTTTTCTTTGTTGTGAAGACGTCTATTTTTAGCATAGAATACATAAATTTGCTACCAACTTGTCAATTGTCACATCCCATGGTCCATTCACTTTATAAGAAATAGTCGCTTGAACCAACAAGTAACCACCCACCACCACATGCGCGCTCATTTTTTGAATAGTAAAAAACGTAAGATATAAAAGCGTTTTATTTGATACTCAAAGTGGTACGCATAAGTTTTAACTTCATAAATTAATATAATAAAAGTAGGAAATTGCATAACAATTTCAAAATATATATATATATATAAAATAAGTGTAAACGTATGTAAAATTACTTCATCTTAGAGTGGTAATCAATTTACTTTAAAATAAACAAAAATAGGAATATTCATTTCAAAAGATTAATTAGACTTTTTTAGAAAAAAATGGAGTAGAAATTTATAAATTAACAAGGAACTTAGAATAAAAAAATCAACCAAACCAAAATAAGCGTTAAAAAATGATGCGCTTTTACTTTGTTGTTAGCATATTGGTCTTCTTTCTTTTCTCCTTTACCCAATTAAAGATAAAGATAAAGAATAAAAATATTTTAATTTTTAAGTCTAAAGAGACGAATCAAAACAAATATTGTGTTTCACTATTGTCTACATAATTTGAACAAATAAATAATATTCTTCTTAATCATTAATGGTCTCTTTCTTTATTAAACATCGTGCTTTATTTGCCCTTTTAATGTATAGCGTCTTTAGACTTTATCACTTACTTTTTTAGCATTTGATAACATTGACGATTGAGCTCATTGTTAGTGCACTAAGCTTACAATATTAAGGATTATGCCAAGAGGAGGAACACGATTGTTGTTGTAAAGTGTGAAATAATCGTCTTTTTTATTAGCTTCTTTTTTTTTCTTCATCAAGACATATTTATAAGTCATCCTTTATATCTCCTTATGAGAAGCCTAGAGGTTTTCTATGGACCCCTACCCCAAGTGAAACACCATTGAATTGGTTGTGATAGCAAAAATCAAATTATAAGTTGCAAAACCAAACAAGCTACATATATAAGATGTTGTAATTGCGTAGTGCGTGTTTGGCTTAAAGTGGAAAATATGCTACCATGCATGTTAAATGGACTGACTTATTCCGATGTTAGTTGAGTAATGGGTCTAGATGATTGTAATTTGTGATGTGCACAATTCCAAGGCTCACTCAAATAAATAACAATGGATGGCATGGCAGCATCATTATGTTTTTTGGCCCACTCTTGCAAACCAGCTGTTACTTTTACACCTAGGACCACAACTTTAAAGCTTTTTCTTTTATGCAAATTGGGTTAGATTGTCGTATCTATGAGACAAACATATGCACGACGAATTTGAATGAGTCCATATATGGGATAAGGTCAAATTTTGACACGTTTCGACCCTCAATGCCATATAATATCCTGCACATGTTTAAGATTCCTCATCATCCTACCATTTTATTTCCATTGAAATGATTAAAAAAAAAACTTATATTCCTTGGAGTAGTTAATGTAACAGATTTGGATGCACGGGCTTTTTACATTGAAGGTAGAGTAACTTTTTAGAAGAGTTGACGTTTGGACGAACAGGACATTCTCTTACTCCTCTGAATCTATATTGTTCACGTCTAAAAAATAATGACATTTTTTTGTTGGGTAACGTAACTTTAAAAAACTCATTCTAATGTTAATAAAATGATTTATAATCACACAAATATTTATCACTTATTTTTATATCACAAGTTTCAGAAGTCTTTAATGAAATCCTCTCAAGTCAAACTTACTTATATAAAATGGAACCCAAGGAATTTCAGTTTACTACTGCTAAAAAACAGCCCGCTGGAACAAATACGAAAAAAGAAACAGAAATAAAATGACACCCCATATTTAAAGTGCATTTACCTTTTGATTTCTTTGCATTACTTCAAACTCACTTGTAGCAACAAAAAAAAAAAAAAGAGGAAGAAAATACTGTCATTAGTACATAGAATCTTGTTTCATACACTTGCAAATAGATGGTGAGAGAATCTAATTCACTTCCCAAACGATGTGGTTATCAGGAGAAAATAATAATATAGAAAGAATCTGTTAAAAAGTAAGCTTTGTAAATTCATCATCTGTGTTCTTCCTTTAGCTTTGCTAGTTAGAATAGCAAATTCATTCTCAAGTGCAAACTTTGAAAATGAGGTTAAGTACTTAGGTAGGAGTTTGGAGTACATGCATCTTTATGCACTGACTTCTCCACCCAAGAGTTCCAGGATCAGTTCCATACACAGCTATATTCTTACAGTCATGTGTTCATCATCTATTTACAGACTGATATTGACACTACCCCAGAAAAAACAACACTAACATCGAACTAGAGAATATAAACAATTGCATGACAGATGGACATCATCGTATGTAGCACCTAATTGGGAAGTAATCACGTATCAAAAAATAAATGCCAGAAGATGTTGGCAGATAGGTCAACGGCTCTACATTCTGCAACCTCTCTCATGTATCAAAGAAGAATACCTGACGTTGGTACATAAGAGCTTCATGATTATAAACTGTCCAGTCAGTCAACTTCCTTTGCTCTCTTCTCTTCTAGCATCAGAATGCCATCAGGTAACATTGAGATTTTCTTTTGATGTTGCTTTTTTTTAAATGCAACTATCATGAATCACGGGATCCTTGGATCAGTACACTGATACGCTTAGAACTGTCTGCACGTAGGATATCTCCTTTGGGTCCAATCTGGGATGAAAAATTCCAACATCTCAACTTTAAACACAGGCAAGTATTCAAGGGAAAATGTAACCAAGAGAGCTAATATATAGAACTGCAAAAAGACCAGTCATTCTTTACACCGGAAAAGTTACCTCATTTGGAATTTCAGGCGAGAACCACCGCAGTAGTACTCCAAGATGCACAACAGCAGGAATTAGCTTGAAAAGCAAAGGTGTGGTCACCTGTAGCATTCATTTGGAGCACTCACATATTAGCATACAAAACAAAAATGAAAGATTAAATAGAAGATCAAATTTATTACGGTTGAAACCTTTTTCTAAATCTCCATATTGGCCCATTTAATAACTCATAAGTTGTCTTCATCACCAAATTATTAGTTTAGTTGTCAAAGACACATTGCAGCAATACTTACTCCAGGTTTGGCTGCTAACTTTCACCAAAGCATTGCAAATATAATTTCCAACCTTAGTGTGATTTCACCGGTATGTTGTTGTATCTTTACTTCGGATAAAACATTCAAAATTCAGACTCCCCCAGAAAGGACTGCAAACTACACATACTAAGAAGTGAGGAGTGTTCAGGTTAAAACTGAGCTTTTACAAGCCATGTTGAACACACTACTCAATGGACTACCCTTTCACATGCCAACTTTCAGCACTACTCAATAGACTCTTCCTGAACTACGCGTATTTGAGCACTAAACAACTTTTACTTCAAGTTTGGCTGCTAGATTCAAGCCTCTAACTAAGACTCCTTAATGTAGTGCTCGTAAGTCTTCCATATTTTTTTAAGCAGCAGCTCTTTACCTCCCCAAAGAAAACATGCATTGTCACATGTCCAGATTCTCGTCAATTTATCACTCAGAGAAAGGTAAATAAGTATCAAAGCAAGAAGGCAAGCAAAACGTACAACACTCTCAGAAGTATATAAGATACAGGAACTGTTGCTACAAAAGAGGATTAACAGTAAACATACCAAGCTAAGTGCAGTAGTTCCCAGAAGCAGCATATACACTTTACCCTGCAGCATGACCGAATTTCATTACTTATCTCAAATCAATAGCCAGATAACTCAGCAATGATTGATTATGCATAATCGAGAGTTGCAACAAGAAAAACAAATAATAGTACTTATTAGTAATTCCATTTTGATACCATCAAGTCGCACAAAATAACTACAAAATGGTAATTGAAGGGGCTAAATAATTCAGCACCTCAATTAGATGCAGATTTGAAGCACGGCTAAGAAGAACAAAAGCAAACTCTCCTATTTGAGCCAGAGACATTCCAACCTGGGCATACCATACAACAAAAGAGTCCGTAATGCAAAATTATGGAGAACAGATACAAATAGATGCTTTGTATATCAAAAAGAGTTCAAAAATTATGACCTCATATGATCTGGAAAACTTACAAGAATTGCAGCCTTATTGGTGTAACCAAAACCCTTGACAACTGCCGCAACTACTACAGTTTTTATAACAATGACCAATATAACAGCTGCTACTAAGATATCGATGTGATTCCAAAGAAAATGAACATGGATAAGCATCCCAATGCTAGCTAAAAAAAGAGCAGCAAAGAAGTTCCGTATAGGTTCAACCTGAAACAAAATAAAACCAAGCTAAGAACAATGCATGTAGAGCAGATGCTGTAACAATCTAACCATAACCAAGGTCCAAGAGTATGTGAAACCCACATCTTCCAACATGCCTACAGCTCTATGAAACTGTTAGAGAAAATCATTTCCTCAGAGAAGGAAAAAATATATATTCTCAGATGGAATATTATATAATTCTGGAGAATTAATTGCCCAAATAAGGCGGAAAAGGTCTTATAGAAAGGAAAGTTATCCCAACTTCTAAAGATGGAATATTATATATTTTCTGAAGAATAAGTGCTCAAATAGAGCGGAAAAAGTTTTATAGATAAGGAAAGTTAAATCTACAGGAGAATCTTTATTTTCTTTCAATGAGCCTGACCAGGGCTATGCCAGGTTGATTAGACTGGAATGAGAAAACAGATAGGGAATCCCACACTGCTCATTGCACAAGAAATGCTTGTTTATTGCTCTAGTACTCCTTATTGATTTCCATTAAGGTTGAGTCGCATACATTGGATGATTGGAAAGAATATTTTTGAAGGCATATCTAGAAATATTTGGATAATTGGAAAGAATATGCACATCTAGAAATATTTGGATAATTGGAAAGAATATTTTTTTAGGCATATCTAGAAATATTTGGATAATTGGAAAGAATATTTTTGAAGTCATATCTAGAAACAAACTCTGCCTTAAATTTAGATCTCTTTGTAGCTTTTTGCTGCAACCTGGTCTTAGTACAAGATCTAGTTTAGGGGTGACATGAGTGGGTTGAGGTTTGCCTCCGGAGTCTTATGTGATAAGAAGGTACCACCAAAACTTAAAGGTAAGGTCTACAAAGTTGTGGTTAGACCGACTGTTGTATGGGGCGGAGTGTTGGCCAGTTAAGAAATCTCATGTCCAGAAGATTAAAGTTACGGAAATGAGGATATTTGGATGGATGCAGGCATGTTAGGAGGGACAAGAATTTGAATGAAGATATTTATATGATTCCAGTTAATTTTCCAAAAAAAAAGAATTTGAATGACGATATTTGGGACGAGGTGGGAGTGGCCTCAGTGGTGGACAAGGAGAGGGAAGCAAGGTTGAGATGGTTTGGACATGTGAAGAAGAGAAGCGTAGATGCCCCAATAAGGAAGTGTGAGAGGTTGGCGATGGTGGGTGTAAATACAGGTAGAGGTAAGCTGAAGAGGTATTGGGGAGGTGATTAGACATGATATGACGTATCTTTGACCTTTAGATAGAAGAGTTTGGAGGTTGGATTAGGGTAGAAGGCTAATTGGTAGTTGAGCGAACACTTCTTTCCTGCTAAATAGGCTCGGTGATATTATCTGTACCTGTTTTGGCACTATTCTCGTAGTTTCATGTTTATCTTTTTCAATTACCACCAGTATTTCTGGTACTTTGTTTATCACATTATTTCGTTGTTGTTATTGCTATGTTTTTTGAATGCTATGTATTGCTTTGTATTTAGCATTCATATGTTGTTACTGCTTTCATTTTCATATTCCCTTTTTTTTCTTCAAACTGTTTTACTCAAGCCGAGGGTCTTTCAGAAACAGCCTTTCTATCTTTACGAGGTAGGGGTAAGGTTTGTGTACACACCACCCTCCCTAGACCTCACTTGTGAGACTACACTGGATATGTTTGTGGTATTTCCAGACCTTTATAGACTTACTTTGCTGCCTAGGTCCTGTTTGGCCTCCAACAGAGAACATGAAGGTTGGAATTTCCACTTTAGAGGACTCTTAAATGACTGGAAAATGGGAAGGCTTGCTAAATTTCTGGCTACAGTAGAACCTTTTCAAGGTCTGGACAATAACAACCATGACAAGCTAATTAGGAAGATTCATAGTATGGGAAACTTCACACTCCTCAGTTAAATCATGTAAGCTCCACTTCAATTCTAGTGGCCAGCAAAGGGGTCTATGGCCATGGAAGCAAACCTGAACAACAAATGCACCACACAGTGGCTTCTTTCACTTGGTTGGCAGTCTGAGAGGATTATCTAACCCAGCAAAACCTCCAAAAAGTAGGATCCCAGTTGTGCTCTAGATTGTTTGTTATCAGTGTGGAGACTAGACTGAGAGTATCAATCATTTATGATTTGCTTCATCATCTTACGGACCAGCTATGACAATTCTTTCTGAATATGGTGAGACTAAAATGGAGCATGCCAGGGTGCAGAGATTCAGCTAAAAATAATTCAGATATCTAATAATAGAGCTGTGAAAAAACATGCCAAAATTTTGGTGGACTATTTGGAAGGAAGGACTGCATGAATTATTAGAGTAAGTTTGAATCTTTAATTATTATTAAGTACTGATGCATATCCTTGCTCTTTTGGGTATAACAATATAGAGTCTGTGATAGACTTCTTGAATCATTAAACGTTCAAGAGTGATGTAGACCAGTAAATATATTTAAAGCTTTTTCTAGTTGCTGACTGTTTAGCACAGATATCTTTTAACGATTAAAAAAACATATGCCTAAAGTATATTTCAACCTACCTTTTGTTTTGATTTCAGAAATCATTGTATCAGTCTCAAATTTTCTTTTCATAACCAGTTTTTTTTTTTTGATAATGGTTAACTTGATAACTGAATTTACCTTGGCGCTTTCCACACCGGGGTTCGTTGGTTGCCCGACGAGCGCGTGGAGTATCAGTCACAAATTTCTCTACTGATTATGGCCAAAGTACCAAAAATCATTTTACCCGATCCAAAACACTCACGTCGTGTCGTCATGAGTGTGACCCAATAAATGAAGAGTCTTGAGCAACTTACAAAAAATCATAGACTAAATGGATTTGATTAATAGTAACTTTTTATCACAATTGCGCGCATATATGTTAGAAATCATTCAACCCTATGAGCAAAATGCAACAAAAGAAAGCAAGGAAAATCGAATGGACCAATCCCGCCATCACAACCCCATAGGTACAATGAGATCACCCCAAAGGACAACTTCAGCATTGAGGAGTCATAAACCGACCACATAACCCTGTTGAACGTATTAGTTGTCCGCTCTCATGATTAATTTGACCTAACTCTAACAATTAGAAGCTAAGGAATATATTAACCAAGGAAGAGAAGCTAAAAGTTAACCAAGGAAGCAACACATAAGAACACTATAATTGGGAAAACTAATTTAGAAAAAAGAACCAAGCATAGTCCAAGTTATTAGCTTCATATGTAACAACTTTGACCCAACTCTTAAAATTAGCTCCAAGCATGAACAATTGAAATGGTCTAAATATACCCTTTAGGCAATTATAAAGGTCCAAACACACCCTGACGTCGCTTCCCCCATTGGTGCAGGGGACATATTTGGACCTTTTTAATTATTCAGGGATATACTACTATACTTGAACCATAAGATAATGGTAGGGGTATTTTTGGTCCAATAGGTTAACGGAGGGCATTTTTAAACCAATCCAATATATCAAAGGCAGTTTGGACATTTTTCGTTTTGTAAATGATGTTGAACTAGTGATAGAACTCATAAAGTACCTTCCAAGAATAAGAAGGGATATTATGTTTGTATGTTGTAAATATTTTGCCAGCACCCCCTTGTTGACATTTACCATTTCTCAAAGAAGTCCCTAATCCCAATTTAGTTGGGGCCCACCAAATGAATTCTCTTCTATTTATTACAGTCTAGATGATTATTAAAATTTTCTAATCTATGAATCCGTTAAACTTGTCTTCTCTGAAAAACTAAAATGTCATCAATTTTATATTTGTTCCCTTTAGATAATCTTCAAAATTTTGATAGGCTAGGTGTCATTGAGAATCTTCACCTTGAAAGATAGTTCAGTATTGTGTGCATACATAACAATAGCAAAGAGAAAGAGAGTGAGAGACAAGGAAAAACAAAATGCAGATGAAAAGTACAAGACGACAAACCTGTTCCAGTGTATGTTGAGCAAAATCGGTTGTTGATATCATTACCCCGGCAGCAAAAGAACCCAGCTCAAGACTCAATCCCAGTTTATCACTACACTGAGATGCAATAGTACATTTAATCGACAAGTAAGACATTTCTAGGATATACTAAGAGTTAAAATGGTTGAGAACCATTCATTTTCTATTCATAGATATGAAAAGGAGACAAACCCAAGCAACAAGCAAACAGAAAGCTACAGATGCAAGTTGATACAGTTCATTAGTCTGCAAAAAGTTCAGTAAATCACAGTCAAACATAGAAACAGCTGTGACATAAAGGATGTTTTATTCCAAGAGATGCAAAGTTACCTGTGAAGATAGGCCTATCATTAGCCTAAGAAACCAAGGTACACATGTGCGACATAATACTGACAAAATGGTCAAGAATATGAGCAGAACTACTAATCTGCAATGAAAGGAATAGTAGCAGTCAGGGGCAAGATTGACATTTAACTGTTTAATCCAGTCAATAGCATACAAGAATTGAAAGAAGATGAGGAAATGTGCTTTTTGGATTTTGTTGTGCTGCAGCGAAACTAATAAACAGAACTGGCCTTTAGATTTATGGAAAGGAAAGAGGGAATGTCTCCTGTAATACATATGTTGTGGGTATGAGATATACGTCCTAAGTGCTTATAGAGACATGCCACCCTGAACCAAAATGAATCACCAGCTGATTTCTATTAGTTTCGCACAAATCCAAAAGGTCAGTTAAGTAGTAGTTGGTGGTTTTCACACTTAAGCTGTCAAACTAATATGAACCAGTGCAGTTTCACCTCTCAGCTTTGGACCGTCTTTTTAAACATGTAGGGACTTAACTGGTCAATGCCGAAGTCTATATTGGAGCTACTTCAATGAAGGCGCAGAAAAAGGTTTGGGAAAAGCTTCAGTTAAGGTCTGGAGCTTAGCCTCAGCTGTACTTTGGCGGTGCATTTGGGAGAAAGGAAATACAAGAACTTGTTCGAGCAAAAAGAATCTATAATTTAAATGAAGTAAATATCAATCTCTTTATTTCTTATTGGTGCAACATGGATTTAGTTAAAGATGAGGAAACAATGATTTTTTAGCTTATTATACAACCTGTGATGCAGCTATACTGTAAGACTATGACTAATTTTTTTAAACATATTACACAAGTAATGATGCAGATATATGATACATACCTCCCAACAAATATTTTTTTGCTGGAAATAAATAAAACTACCTTTTACTGAAAAAGGAAAGTGTCAAACAAGGTAAAAGATTAAGATCAACTTGAAAGCAATTTTGTTTGGCGTCATAATTTCCAGATAAACTAACATATATATCATAATCTCACCTCCAAGAGAAGACAATTCAAACATCTGGTATATGGACACACAAAAAAATATTTAATACATGTAACAGCATAGTTGTTTCACATAGATTTGAGTCTATATTCCGAATTCAGAAATCATTCGATAATCACTGCTTACAATTTTGCCATGGAAAACATTCCTTGAAGTGCACCAGAAGTACCGCCAAGAATAGGAAGCAGTGCAAATAGCAAACCAACAGTGCAATCCTGGAAGCCACAGACATCTCAAAAAATTAATCAGGGAAGGACTCTTAAGAAGAAGAATAAGATAATTCTGATGAATAGAATTTATTTTTTGGTATAACATATCCATGTGAAAGATAGCACCGAACCAATATTTTGTCAAAGACATATCTCAAAAAAGGACAGCTGGAACAGACCTGCAGAATAAGAGTTCCAATGGTGACTTGCCCATACAGGGTATTAACACTATTTCTTTCCATCAGAAATTTCAACACCTGTTATTCATATAAAGATCTTTAATACATTTATAAGAAGCTTTACAAACTTAAAAAGCATAATTTGCATTTGCAACATAACAGTCCATAATATCTAATACAACATTCAAAATGCATTCCCTTACTCTGTTTTTCCAATTTTCCCTATTCAGTAATAAGCAAATTATGACAGCAAACGTGTTGTGAGAGGGAATCTGTAGCAGGTGCAGGTCAGCGAATCCCAAAACAATTTTGTAGTTACTCTATCAAAATTCTTGGTTCTTTAATTCATCAAATCATATTTCTTAGCAGCAAGTTAAGCACAAAACCGATACAGGCAGAAACAAAATGCCTATGCATCATACATTGTGATAATGTTCAAATTGAAGTGAATCCCACTCCACATCTTATTAACACACTTTACTCTATCAAAATACATCTTTCTTCAATACACCAGTTTTCAGATTATTCAAAAAACTTTTCCTATGATCAGGTTACTTCCCGTCTTCCAGCACTCAATAGAGGTCCTAACATTTTGTATAAGCAACCGATATTGGGTACCGAACCCAAAAGAGAAAGTGATTCATGCATGCTTGGTAGAAATTTTTATTCTGCTTTCCGTAATTATACCTTTGTAAATTTAAATATCAAACTGAATTTTTTTCAATTTTCCTCTAGGAACAGGAAATTTGAGAGAGCTATTCTCAGTTCTCACCCCTGACAGGAAACTGAATAAAAGCTCATGAAAAAAATACTTGATGGTACAATGGATTAGATTGGAAAGATAAATTCAATTACGACATCGACTTGCCACTGCTGTCGAAGACATTGATAAGAAAACGCCGACAAAAACACCTTCAGATGCTTCCCCACCGCATAACTGCAAGTATCATTGGTTCGTGGTTACAAGTAAGTTGAAGGAACTATATAAGAGAGATGCGCAGTTTTGAATAATTGGAGTTTCAACATTAGGCCAACAATTCATAAATGCAAAATCTCAGAGCTGAACTACATGTCGAACAGGTAGCTCCCAAAAAAAAAAGGCGATAACAGAAATTCCATACCGAGGCTGTTATACCAGACAAACACATAAAGAGAAATATTTGGAGTAACCCTCCTAGCACCGCAACAGCTCGAACAATGCGAAGCTGCAGTTACAAATTAAAAATTCGTATCTGCTTTCACTCAGAGAGATAAAGTACAAAATTGTCTTAATTTAGAAAAGCAAAAGCAAACCTTCGCCGTAGAGAACTCCAAACCCAATGCAAATAGAAGAAAAATAACGCCAAACTGAGCAACTGTTTCCACCTGAATGATGTAACCACTGGAAATTAGGAAACACAAACATAGAAAACCTAAGTAGAATATCCCGTTAGACCATTAGTACAACATTCCATGGTGGGAATCCAAAAGAAAACTTAATTAACATAAAACCATAAGCACAAATCTATCAGGAGGTTAGACTGTTGCCATAATGCAGCAGTTTTGAACAGAAATTCAATTTCCAGCAAGTGGTAACGGTAAGATGGCAACTAAGCAGCTCTCCAAATATACAAATTTGCATCTCAAAACACTGAAAATATATGCAACGACTCATTAGCCCTCTTAAATTACATACTGCTAAACAGTAAGGGTAACATGTTCAAGTCAATACAATTCAGTGAGGGGATAGGTGCAATAACTGAGTGGACCTGCAACAGACCTGAGAGACTAACTATTCTTTGAGGAAAAAGGACTAACATCTAAAGATAACTTTTTACCCCAAAATAATGAGGAACTTTAAAGTAAAAAGAGCAAGCTAACCATCCTTCATGTGGTGGCAGTTAAACATGGGCTAAGTGGATACTAAGTCATAAGAACAATATCAAGAATAAATATAGTTTTATTTTCTATTGACTGGGATGAATAGTTCAGCTATATTTGACAGTTTATCGTCCGAAGACTCTCAGATCATTTTCCTTCAAAGGACACTGGGAACAAAGGTAATCCCACTTTGTTACGAGAATATGCAGTTGAAAACAATGGTTTTGTAGATATGGTCAAGGTTTGTTGCAGCCCCATGATGCAAGAGGAAGGTTGTTAGATATTTCATGTTTCTATTATTATATTTATTGTCCCACTCCCCAGGGACGGAGTTACCCTTGTCCGTGGGGTGTCAAGCGAGACCTAGTCACCTACGTTGTATAGATAGGTCAGATTTTGATTCGATACGTATATATATATTATTGTTGACACCTCTTGAAACAAGGTGAAGATATAGTGCAACAGTTGAGCAGTTACATAAGTGTTCGAACCTGCTCAAGGTTTTTTTACTTCAGTGCTTCTTTTTTCATTTTTTTGTGTGCTTACATCTTTATATTTAGAAACCCCTCAATAAAAATCTTGGCTCCACTACTGTCGCAGTGTCGCTCCCACATTAAGAAATATGTATTATGTACTGTGAAAAGTACAGGTATAAATAGGGCTCGGTGCAAGACAATAGTTGAGATGAATCTTTATAATATTTTCTCTTGTGCCTTATTTCACACATTGTAACAAAGCACTGGTGAGAAACACACAAAAGAAAACACAATCAGACAATCACCATGCCTCAAATTCCAGCGACATTGTAGGATTGTTTTGCATCATCTACTTTTCCTTCCGTAGTTGTGCGAAAACTAGCACTACCACAAGGTATGTAATCATCCCATACCTAATCCTAATCAGATTCTCTGGCAGCAGACACCATGTGCGCCGTCAGAAGCTAGGATTCTGGCTAGCCAGTAACTCGACGCGCTAGTGCATGAGGTACTTTTTCGGCATCTCCATGGCAGGTTCTTCTGAGGTGGCCTCTTACCACTTCCGACGCTACCCATAGGGATTTGTGGGATAGCAATTGGTGGAACAGTGTTGAATCGGTGTGACAGTTGATTTCTCTTCCTTTCTTCACCGTTTCGTCCATTTCATTGACTTTTGTGTTACTTGGTGACCTTTTTGCTGAATCTCTCTTCAATCCAACCATGCCTTTTAGATTTGATGTTTTTGGGTAGGCATTAAGCTTGAATTTCTAATTTCCATGTTTTTTGTTCCAAAAAAAGTTCAAGCCTAGTGATTACTTCATAATACTCAGCTCAAGCTTCCTCGGTAGAGTTGCAGTGCAAAAGTCAAGGAATCCCCACTCACTCAACTAAAAAGGCTCAAGCAAGTTGGGAGAAGGTTTGTATTCAATTATGTAATATCCTGTGGCAAACTATTGAATCCAAGTTAATGTTTTTTTTCCTTTCGTCCCAGACATATTATTCAGTTTGGGAAAAAGCTTGTACCTTTTACATTAGTGACATGTCTCATTTTGTTGATGTGATTCCTCAAATGACTAACTTAATTAAAAAATCGAATTTGTCTGCTACTTCGCGGCAGGTATAGCAAGTCGGGGAGGATTTGAGAAGCTGTGAAGGGAGGCCACCTTCCAAGGTGATGCCATCCCTAGAATATTTAAAGAATAAATTAACTAGATAATTTCAAAAAGTATATATACACTAGTCATGGAGGTCCTTCACAGAGGAAGAGTTGGTGTCTCTTAAAAGAGTTTAGGCATAAAGCATATAGGCCTGACCCTGATAGGTTATCCATGACCCTGTATCGGAGGGGTTTGGGACTCACTAAGCCTGACTCAATTGTTCCATCAGTTTGCAAGCATAGAAAGATGTTCAATGCCTCATACATTGCCTGCATCCCCATTCCCCAGAGAAGAGAGAAATAGAGTTGAAGGACTTCAGGCACATAAGCTACGTGGGAAGTTTCTGCTATATTGTTGTTGAGTTGCTCACTAATCACTATGGTGATGGGGAAGTTAACAACAACCACAAAGTTAACATTTACACAGGAGGCAGAACATTAATGCAATAAAGATTGCAAATAAATTTTTCCTCAATGTCCATGAAAACTAGACATTGAGAAAACATTTGATCATGCCGATGGGGAAGTGTTGGCATTTGCTGATTATAGTAGTGCTGGTTTTTGTTGATTGATAGCATCTTGTTTACTAAATGAATAAAAAGTATTTTACATGATAACACCATCTATATAAGTTACTTTAATGAATCAAAAAATCAACATACCTGCACCATTTCGCTGACAAAGTTAAAACCCCCAGGTCCAATTACAGATCCTGCTAGCAAATATCCTGTGAAAACCTGAAAGATATTAACAGGATAGGACTTACTTGTTTCTGGCAGGTAATGCGTAAATTAAAATGTGTAAACGCGGCCAAGTAAATACTATCCACATCTAAATTAGCACAAGTGTAGAAGAAAAGAAAAGAGGCTGTCAAATTAGCAGTAGAAGCATGCAAAGGATGAGTTATCACACCGGTTGTCCAGCACAGGCAAAGGCAATCCCACCGCATGTTGCAGAAACAATGACAACAACGAGATCTGATATCAATCTGCCCATTGATTTACAATAAAATCAGTTCACTTAATAATATAGCTCCTCTTAACATAATAGTCTTCCATTTCACTAAATTCAAATGACCAGGATGGACAGAGTTATAGCTAACCTTAAGTCTAGCTGCAGCACCGGAAACTTCGACTTGCGATTCGACATGATGAAGACATTATCCTGATGAAGGAACAGGAGGGAAGCTACCAGTTAGTAAATCATGGTCAAGAATCCATAACTATCTCTTACTACTACCGATGCTCCTGTGCAGCCTATTACCAGACCCAATTCTTTCTAGATGCAATAGGTACCTTTCGATCAATCAAGGTAGGTGTATCTTCAGCTCCATTGTCATTCTCCAAGTGGAAAACATCATGCAACTGGAATGACCTAATATAAACCAGTAATACCAACAATTTTCAGTCTTTTAATTTCCAATAACATGGAGACCACTGAAAGTAGCATAGCGTGTGCCAAATATTAGATTAACCTTACTTTTCCTCCTTTGTCTCATTCTTCTTGGGCTTGACCCTTGCAACAGTTTCCAAAACTGCCTGAGAAATGGAGCATTTCAAGAAATGTTTAGTTGCACTAAATAATTCCTCTGTTCACTTATCTTCACTTTTACTCGTCACTTTTAATATATCAAGAGAAGACAAATATTTTTTTCCTATTTTACCCGCAACATTAATTATGTATTCCCCAAAACATTTTCCAGGACCTAAGATCAATTAATATGGGTATTATGGTAAAATACACATATTAATCATTGTTTCTTAAGGGGCGTGCAAAGTCCAAGGTGGACAAGTAAAATTGAATGGAGGCAGTAAATTTTGGAATCAGGTCACAGGTCACAGTTATTTCCAAACGTGTTGCACAACCATTTAGAAAGCAATTGAAATAGATACAGTTTTCTTCCTTATCTCAATTAGTAGGACCACTAGAGTCCACTCCTTCCCCACACTACGAGTGAAAGGAAAATGTAAAGACGACCATTAAAGTAGCCCAAGCAAGACTAACTATATCCATACGAACTATGTCCCCAATCTCTATAAATATAATGGAATTGTTCCATTATTCCTCACTAATGATAGTGGAATTAATGGTGCAGAGTCAAAAAGTATGACAATCAGACAATGGGAAGAGACATCCTAAGATTCTTCTCTGACATTTCTTATTCAAATTGCAAGCTACATGGTAAGCAAAAAATAGAGCCTTAAGCTAAGGAATAGTGCATCTTTTAAAACAATCTACTAGCTCAATAACTCAATAAAACATCCAAGTTACTAATTATGAGAATCTTCTGTTACCATAGCAGCTATGTTCATCTGTATCTAGCTTTTATGAATAAGAACAATAAACTCCAATATCAAAAATCTTATTTCATAAATTGATAAACTACATAATAGCACTTCATTCTTTTTACTCTCCAAAGGCAGTCAATGTTTAATTAGCTATTCTTGTCAATTGCAGATTTACATCTCTCCCCTTGTCAGATGTTACTGAAAATAAAAATATCTATATCAAAAGAGCAACAAGCTATATTTGTCATCAGGACCTACGCATAAACAGACAGTAAATATCACAGTACCATTTAGCTCAGAAAAACAAGTTACTTCATTTTCATCAAAATTGTGTTATGCCTAACTTGAACTACAAGCATCACCATTGTCATGCATTACAACTTGGTTTATCCGAGTACAGGGATGAAGTTTCAGTCCAAATATGAGCAGAACAGCACAGGACCTCACATCGTAACACCAACCTTTATCTCCGTTGAGTAAGAGAAGCTCAATCAGTTGGTAATAAAAGATTCATCAACACATAACTGTAGCTAATTGACCAAGAGAGCAAAACAAAACTTACAGGAAATGAACAACCATCAGAACTAGAATGTACTTTGTCAGAGTAGATGTTCCAATGGCAGAGCCGAGAACTCATCCTTGAATAATAGTTCCCATTTATAGCTAAACTCTAGTGAATAAATATATAAATAAAAACCTCAACCTCAAACAAGCCACTAAAGCCACAGATCAGAAATCAGACTACAAATACCCTATCCAAACACTATTTCAAGGAACAGATAACAGAAGAACTATCACAATACCTTCTTCCAACTAAAATTTCAGTAATTTTTTGAAGTTCACAAGTCCAAATCATTTTCACTATTAGTCAATTTCAGAAAACTGGAAGGAACTAGGGACAAACCTCTTGCTCCGCCACGCTATTGTTGAAGCTTCTGTGATCAGTTACTGAAATTAAAACTAAAAAAGTAAGTGTATCAAGAAAGGTCAGATACGAGTGTTACTGAAGCCTAAATCACAACCAAAACTTTCTCCATCACTGGAATTAGAGGCAAGTAAGTGTATCAGAGTTTAAACAAGCAAATGAAAAAACAGAAAATCTTGCAGCGTATATGTAACAAGACTATCAGTAGTCCAGAAAGTAATTCTACTAAAATTGTTTCCTAAAAGAGAACCTATAATCAGAGTAGATAGAAATAGCTACTCTAAAAACATGCAATTTTAGTCCCGCAATGCATATTTTGATCGATTTAAGAAAGGCAAAGTCGAATTTGAACTAACCATCTGTCTTGTCGTCAGTTTCATTGAACTCCTTTTCGAGAGCTTTATCGATCATTGTAGCAAAGGTAGATCTAGACGAGTTGAACTCAGAAGAAATCAAGACATCATTTACATCTTGAGGCTTCACATCACGATCAGCATCAGCATCAGAGAGGACGCATTGCAAAGAGAAAGGGAGAATGAGGAGAAGGAAGAGCACTGGCACTCGCATTTGCATTTTGGTTAGGTTAGAGAGAGAAAACTCTGATGAGGGTTTTAGAGAGAGAAGGAGGGTTGTAACTTGTAAGTAGAGAAAAGGAAAAGGGTGCGGTGAGTGGCAACCGATTGAAGTTAACTAACCGATTGAGAGAGAAAAAGCAGAGCCTCGGCCACCGGGACAAGTTGAGTGGAAGTACAAAAAGGTCCTCCTTCACATTCGCTTCTTGTGATTTCCGTCAGGTGTTTCCACACCCCAAATCTCCCAACAGGTCAAACCTAAGTCACGTCTTTTAATTATTATTTTCACTCAATTTTTTTAACGTGATCCCAAAGCAAACCATTGTAATTGTAAACCAATGAGGCGGGACTGGATGGAACCAATTTTTTTAACGTGATCCCAAAGAACCATTGTAATTGTAACCAATGAGGCGGGACTGGATGGAGGCTGATTAACCCTTTGCGGAGCGGGATGGGTTAAAGATTATATATAAGTTGAAGTTGATTTTTTAAAAATTAATGTCAGATGGGTGGATTGCAGATATATGTAATTTTATGTGGATTCAAATTTACTTTAATTTTAATTTGTATATGATATAAGAATGATAGATCATTATTTATGAAGATAATTTCTTTAAAACTACTAAAATATTCAAGATAGTAAATGAAAATAGTTAAATAAAAACTAATTCAATTTCTTACGTATTTTCCAATTGATCTCTAAAAAATAAAATTTTAACTCATTATCCATAAATTAATAGAGCTTAATAAAATATAAATTTATTTTTATTAATTTTACTTTTAATATCGAACATAACTTTAAAAAAAATATTTAAAAAAAATTATATAAGTGGATTCATGCGGATCGAATCTATGTGGAGCAGGGTGGGGCCTACTCCACAACTTTCACCTCATCATTTACTCTTAGCGAGAGTTGTAATTGTGATCTTCAAGCTAGGTTCTAGCTTGTTACTTTCATTAATTTTGTATATTTCTTTGGAGAGTAGTAATTGTGATCTTCAAGCTAGGTTCTAGCTTGTTACTTTCATTAATTTTGTATATTTCTTTGGAGTGTATCTCTTTTATAATTTGATTTAACAATCCTCTTCACTAGTTGTTGCTTCTATTAAAATTGAAAAATATGCATGTTTCTTTTCTTTCATATATAGATGGTAAATAGTTATTGCATATACAATTTATATACATTATCTTTACTATTTTTTGTCTTTGTATATGCGATAGCTCATGCAGTAGCTTACGATAGTTCAAAGTCTCAAATTCTAGGACACCTTGTTGAATCCAAGTCATACTAGAATTTTATGTCAAACTTGTGCAGATATTAAGCAAGAGAAGAACAGATGGGAAGAAATTCATCAACTTCATTACATAATAGGCAAGAGAGTTCAACCTGCATCCCCATCTTAGCGATTTGTCTCTAATATATAATTTTGATAGAGCAATTAATATAAGTATATTAATTCACTTTGCTAATCTCAGGATGTTGCAAATCAATCTCCTCCATTCCATTTATCGAACCACCCTTGAGTTTGAGGTAAAACATTTTGATAGAGAATTGTTTGTGATTACATAGTTCAGTCATACTAACTCCTGTTGTATATTTAATATTTATTAGGATTTTTTGCACTATCTAGACTAATTGTTTTAGTATGTCTAGTTCTCTGTCTTTCCAAAATAATAGTGTATCTAAGTAGGTCTCTGGTCTTTCTAACAAATGTTCCATAATAATCTACAATTATACTCTTATCTCAAGTCTTAATATCCAGAATGTTGAGGCATCCTGCATACTCATATTGACAAATTTTATCTAATGCTAAAAGATCTTTCTTAGTTACATTAGTTACATCAGTCCACAAAAAAACTCTTACATATTGTTTTGATAACTTTCACCACTTTTTTTATAACACAAAAATTAACCCCAGAAAATTCGTATAAAAAACAACAGGGAGTTGATTAATTGGGTTCTCCAAGCATATGATAAGAATTTTGAGATTTATGATTTTATCTATGCTAGCATCTTCATAATTAGGGGTTGCCATTGAATAATGGATATCCTCTTTGTGCTCAATGGTAAGCCCAAATATTTAATGGGGAGATCACTCTTGACAAAAACTCAGCAACTCTAAAATCTTATATTGCAGCTCATCAGATACACCCCCATGATACACAGAACTTTGAGCCTGATTTGCAATCAGACCAGAGGCTTGGGAGAAACTTGGAAACTGATCGTTCAAGTACTTCACTGAAATTACATCATCTTTACATAACAATAGTAAAATGTGTGCGAATCTAAGTTGAATTAATTTCAATTTTGCTCACTTTGAGTGAAAATTAAATTTGGAGTAGCACGGAATTTTCTCAACATTCAGTTAAGGTATTTCATTACCAAGATAAACAAGAATGGGGACAAAGGTCCCCTTTCTTAGTCTTTTTCTAGTTGCAAAGGGTTTTGAGGGCTTGCCATTGATAGTAACAGAGTATGATATTTGTTGACATCAAATTTTAGTTTGATATTTTCCAAATTAAGTTATTTTTAAAAATGTTATTCATTAAATAGTTCAAAATACATATTTTGCGATTTTAATTTAATTTATTGATAATCGTCCTTATTTCTCAAAATATTAGGATTTTCATCGTTTTATTTTGTTACATTATTCTGATCATAGTTGGTTAAATATGTTCAAAATACTTTTCCAGTTTAATCAAATCACCATTTTTTTGTCAAATTTCATTGGTTACCTTTGCAAATATTCATTTTGATATCTTTTAGCACAATTCATAAATATATTTAAATACAGATAAGATTTGCATACATAGAAATTTTATTTGCTTTTGACCTACGAATTTAGTGAAATGATATTGTACAGAGATTGTTTTAAAATTTTCTATTTATGTTTTTATTTGGTGTCGAAGCAAGGGATGGTGAATTTTTCTTTTTTCAGAATTTCATATTTTTGTTTGGTCCCACCACCACCGAAACTCACAGATGCAAGACAAAGCACCCATCTTTTTCTTTCTTCTCCGGCCAAAATATTGACCTCCACCATTTTTCCTAATCAACGGTTACAACCAGAATATAACAATACTCAAACGAACCTTTTCTCTTTTCTAGACCAGCCAGCCACCACACCCAAAAACCCTTTTCCTTTTTTCGGCAACGAACCAACAATTCACTCCACTAAACCGATCAACACACCTCTTCACCCTCATCTCTAGCAAACTCATGATGTCGGGGACATGAGCTAAAGCCTTAGCATATCACAACACCCAAAACCTCAGACCATCGTGAGCTCTATTCCAATAACCAGCGAACAACAACTTCATTTCTGGCGAGATCCAAGAAGAAACCACCAATGACAACTGGCATCTTTAGATCCAGCTGGAAAATGCTTCCCTCTAGTGACCCTTCTCCATTTTGTATTTATATATATTTGTATATTTTGCGCTTTTTTGGGTTATTGTTTGATACTTTTGTTATTATTGTTTGAATTATTTGACATTTTGTTCCTTTTTTTTTTTAGTTTGATAAAATATCTTGGGATTTTCTATTATTTCTCTTGCCTGGGTGTTAGTTTCACCGTGCATCTTCACACAGTGTGCTTAATTTTGATTAATTTTATGATCATTTAGTTTATTATCATTGTTGTTCTATTTTTTTAAAACTCTTGTTGTAAATATTTTCATTATTGTTAGACTTATTTTGGTTGTTTTCAGTGTAAAGTTGTTTTGTTATTTATATTTTTACTATTTTAGTTCTTGTATTTTGTTGATTTGTTGTGGTATTATTCACTATTAAATGTTACTTATTATGTTTAAATTATTTTATGTTTTTAACTGATCCAAGTACTCCCTCATATCCGTTATTATTCATTGTTTTAGAATGACAATTTGTTATGTTTGTTTCTTTATTATATTATCAAATATATATACATACAAATAAAAATTGGCCAATGAAGAAATCTCTCTGTCTATTTTCGATGTTTTCCCTATTGTAAAAGATAAAATATAGTTTAAGTTCATTTAATTGTTTGTTAAAATTGGTCGGTGAAGAAATTATCGTGAATTTTCAAGGTCTCCCATGTTCATAAAACAATTTTTTATTTTTAAGTTATATTTGATTCATTTATTTTTATTCATATTTATTTATTTATTAGTAACACTTTTATAAAGTGTCTTTATAGGTACGCATAGTTGCTTTCCATTGAAGTTATTCGAATGAAGTTCAAACAATATTTTTGATTCGTTATTTTGTATATATTGAAATTAGGCAAACACTAGGTTATTTCTTATATTATTATTTTACTCTACGATTTGTGTAATATTACATGTTTATTATACTTGTACAATATTATTTTAATTTTCTCATTAATTTTAAAAATTAAATTCAGTAAAGACTCATAATTATGGATTTTGAAGGATGTCTAATGCCTTTTTTTCTAAATCACTTGAACCTTTACCTAGAATTTATTCATTTTGTAGACATTTTTTGTTAATTAATTAATTAATTTCTTAGTTTTTCCTAAAATTAGGTGGCGATTCCTTTTATTAAATATTCTTTTTCCATTTTAGAACTATTTTATTATGTAAATTTTGAATTAGTTAATTTTTTGGTCACTACGACATTGTGCCTTAAGGAATGTCAATGGAATGACGATTATGATGGGACTGTAGAGGTTCTTACCATTATGGATTTATTTTTTAAAATTGAGGAGACTTTTCTTTTATTGTGTTATACACTAATTCTTGTATAATTTGTTGATTATTTGTAAGTTGTAATTATTATGTGTTCATTATTTGTTTAATTATAAATACATTGTCATTCTATCATGACATGATTTTCATCATTACAAATAAAATGTATTACGAAAAGAATTGTTAGAAAAAAATTTGGAGCAGTAAATGGGTAGTTGGTTCTTGGTCGTCTAACTTTGTTTATTGTCTTCATCGCAGTTTGTCGAACTCGGGTCGTTGGTCCACTTTCAAATAATGCCTACTCTTAGGGCCCATTTGACCATGCGATATGGAATCATGGGATGAAGTTGAAGTTTGTGTGGACATGCAATATGAAATTTTTGTGTTGTATATTTTCTCATAAACATAAGAATCTCATAAGCTCCAATTTTTTATTCAATCTTATCAAATAAATAAAAATGTATAAAAAATCGCATAACAAAGGAGTACAAAGTTATATGTTCTCCACTTAGTTAATTGTTTCATCTAACTTTAATTGATCAAACTTTAATTCAATAGAAAAAATTGAACATAAATTGTAGAGTACTAATCTTTAATATAATCCTCCCACATAGAAAGAACAATCTTCTCACGTTGAACTTGCATTTCTCTATCATATGACCGAGAAGACAAACCAATATTGTTACTTTAAGTCATTTGTTGGTCAATATCATTCGCAACTATATTTTCATACTCAATATAGACCATAAATATTGCATCACCCCTTTGGTAATATCGCAAATAATTATGTAAAACTGTACAAATTATGATAATTTTCACCTGTGTATCAATATCATATGGTTCATGCCTTGTTTCACTTGTGGCTCTTGCACATTTTCGGTGCATTTAGTTTTGTGCTAAAATCAAATATATTGGAAGTAGATATTATCAAACATACATCACCAATATTTTCATTTTTCATGTTAAATTGCTTTTAACATTTTCATATGTAGCCAAAAGAGAAGTTTTTTTATCATGAAAAATCAAAAAAGTGTTACTTCTTCCATTTATGCTAATATTCACCAAATCAATTCTTACTTTATCATTCATATTCACAAAATTGAATGTAATAATAAATTTTATGTTGGTGAGAATCATAAATTTTAAAAAGTTATGATGTGATTATTAATTTCATTTACGTATGAAATAAATATTAGTAAATATAATGTGAGATTGTTTTAACAAAATATAAACTTGTGGGACAACTTTTATATTTAAAAAACTTCATATCATAATATGAAATTCCCATATCATCATTTTTGGAGAATATAATATTTCATCTCATGATATGTAATCATGAGATGAAATATTTAGCGTGAAATCACACATCCAAGCACTGATTACATCTCACAATTCCAAATCGTATCACATGACCAAGCACCTACTTGGTCACCTACCAATAGAGAATTTCGTCAAGGTACCCCTAGTCATAACATGGCTTACGGGACCCCGAGAGGCCCCATACAAGCCACTTAACATTCATAACATAAGAAATAGAATGAAAAGACTTAAAAGACAGATACATGAAAGTTTATAAAGTTAAGCGGAAGTCTAAACACTTGTCTTATTAGCCATCTTGTACATAAGAATGAAAATGGGCGTAGCTCATACATCATATCCAAAACTGAAAAATAAGAAAGAAAACTAAAAACAATGAAAATTCATCCTCGAAGAATGAGGACTCACCAAAACTCAAAAATCTCTCAAATCAACCTCTAGCCATGAAACTGAGAACCCTGATTGTCGCACCTTACATTTGAAAAATGTAAGCGAGAGTATGTGTTAAATCATGCTAATTATGATGGTCATACATAGAAACATTTAAATCGTGCTAAAATATGACATTTCATGACATACAATAACCAAGTTAAATCATGATATAAAAGGATTCAAAGACATAAGTCACAAAAAACGGTCAATTCAAGCTATCATCTTTAAAACCTTTAAACACATATGAGATACTTGTTGAAGTTGTCATGACCGGGGAGCACCCCCTAGACGTGACGCGGCATATTCGACCTCTCGGAGGTCTTATACAAGTCCTTAGACTTATTTCATTTCACCTTAGAGCCAAGGAAGGTAGGAGGATTCATCCTCACAAAGTCTCTCAACCTAGAGGTCATGGTACTCTCATGAGCATTCCTCCTAGGCCCCACCTCTCTATTTTCTTGAGTCTTCATGGATTGGGCTAAGGTAACAAGACATCATCTAATCTCCGCCTTAGTCATGTCCGGAGGAACCATCGGAACCTCATTCCCTTGATCAACTATAAGGACTTGTTCACCTTAAGCAACTTGAACACCTTGGGGAGATTGTCCACCTTGGGGAACTTGTCCAAATTGGGGAGGAACTCCCTCATCCACTCTCCTTGTGAGTGTTCTTCTTGTATTTATATCCTATAAACACAAGAGAAAAGATTAGGAAAAGATACTTATAACCTCAAATCTATGCCACAACACAAGAGTAATAAAGAAAGTGAAACTTCTATTGTCCTATACCTTTCGCTCATAGAGGTGTCGTGACTCACCACTGATAAACAAGACTCTACTAGACGTGGCATTTATGAGACTTTGAATCGTAAAGACTACTTCATAACCTTATGCTCTAATACCAAGTTTGTCAAGACCGAGGAGCACCCCCTAGACGTGATGCGGCGTATTCGACCTCTCGGAGGTCTTATACAAGCCCTTGACATCTTTCATCACACACACACATACACGCACGCACACATACATACACACACACACACACACACACACACATATATATATATAAAGTAGTGCGGAATTTAAACTTTTCATCACAATAGTCAAACTCTTTTATAGAAATATAAGAAAGATCTAGGTCTCGTCATAGCCCTCTTAGACACATATAATATCACTGGGTCACAACCCTTACATCAATTTAAAAAGAAACTATAGTCTATTACAAAGTTCTTTAAAAAAGGAAACTAAAACATAAGTCATTTACTCATAACATATGAGGACATACCAATCTTGAAAGAATGTTATTTCCCAAGATTCAACTTCTAAGAGAATCCTAACTTGCCACCTACACTTGTAGACATAGGGAAACATATGGAATTAGCACATCGAATGCACTAAGTATGGTCAACATGCAAGAAAACCATGAAAAACGAACATTTACTTTAAAACATACTTTTCATGCTCTTTTGATAGAAACCTCATAAAGCAAGTATAAGAGCCATGTTCAAGTCAATATTCATATATAAGACATATTCAAGCAATCCACAAGATACAACCATAATCACTTAGAATCCATATAAACATTTAGACCTCCTACCAAAGGTTATCCTAAGACCCACCTAAGTAAGATATGAAGCAGCCACCCATACAACCCCTTCACACACACCTAAGTGATCCTCAAGACTACCCAAAGTAAGAATATTCCTTTTCACCATTTAGACTCTCCAGCTAAGGTTACTCTAAGACTCACCTAAGTAAGACATGAAGAGACGGCCCATACACCCTCTTCAAGACCACCTAAGTAATCCTCGAAACTACCCTAGATAAGAACCTTTCTATTCAACATGCTTTAACTAAGTCAACATTATTCATTTAAACCATTAAATAGACAAATAAACAATTAGAGGACCTTACATAATGGTCTTGGAAAACCTAGGGAACTCATTCTAGCATCTTTAAAGCCTACTCGTGCCATGAGTAGATAGCGTCCCATTCCACTACCTACACATTGTAAATCTTATCCAATACTAGAATGTACATTCCATATGATGAGATTAGGCATTAACCGACATAAACAATACTAGATTGGTATGGAATACAGCGTCATAAGGATGCCATACCGTGGAAGGCTTTCTACTTGCCAAAGGTAAAACTAGGACTCATCCCATGTTGGCACATGGTTAAGGGATATCACGGGCTTCTTTGTACTCTAGTATCATTCTCAAGTAGAGCTACTACCACAAGCATATGCTCTCGGTGCTTTGCCTTTATTCTCATAGAGTAATTCATTCCCTAGGTGTATTGGAGAAGGTACCCTTTCTAAGTCCTACCAACTCATAATACTCTTTCCAAGGATAGCTCATTCTTAGCCTTCTTTTCACATTCAAGGTTCCATAGAAGTCTTTCGTAAAAGGGCACCTACTATAGGTCTACCAATCCTAGACTTCATTCTTTCTTTCATTTATACACGTACATGACAAGGGTGGCTAAAACCTACCAAGTCAAGAGATCACATTCACATAACTTTCATGTATCAAGAAGAGGGACCTAAGTTAACTATAATTAAGACACAACATCATCATACTATCATTTAGAGGGATAATACTCTCACCTTACACATGCACATACACAATATCATCCTTCACATTGTTCATCTATACAAGCTATAACATGATGATTTTACAATTCACATAATAATGACGACAAGACCATGTTCATAATATATATAACAATTATAAACCGCCACCATAAATGGACCATACCAATCAACAACAATATAATAAATTCTATAGTATACAAAGGAATTATGTCAACTCACCACCTTCCAATATCCATCATCAACATTCCTTATCTTTTCCAATCAATTCACACAATAAGAGATTCTTACCAATGGTAACATACACAAGACTAAGCTAACAATCCATCCATATCAATGACTCAACAATACTAAATATAGATATCAACATTATAAGGCAAGCTATGAACAATTCTAACATGGATCAATACATAATTCAATAGCCCAAGATACTCCACATATGAATTCAATAAGATTAAGCCATGATCAATTCACCCACTTTAGAGCCAAAATTAGGAATTCAAGGAATACATGGTTTCATGGAGTTTTTTATCTTAAAACTACCAATTAACATTAATTACTTCATAAAATATTGATTTAACCTTTTCATGCAAGAACCTATGGTTAGAATTCATAATAGGATTTCAATGTTTTGAAAGATCTTTGAAAAGCCTTTGGAATTGGCTCCTTGAATGAAAGATGAATCAAGGATGAAATCACCATACCTTAATTGAAGAAATTCAATGAAATTGATGGATAAATCAGTGAAGAACTTCAATCTTAGCTTGCACATTGAGTTCTAGCTTTAATGGAGTCTAGAGAGAACCTTATTTTGATCTTGGGGTTCTGATTTCGAAAAGTAAGGTCTAATTTACGTCTTAGGTATATAAACTAACTTAAAATATCTAAAAACACCTAAATAACCGTCTATGACTTAATTAGGATGTGGGGTGGATTTCTCAAAGCACTCTCACCTTGGCCGAGACCTGTAGGAAAGTTGCAGGCCCAAACGACGGTTGCCAAACTACTGGCTGTTGTTTGATCGATGGGGTGTCATGCTATGGAGTCGTTTTGGTAGAGACTCCACTTTTGGGGGGTAATCTCACATAACTAAGTGTGGAGACATGCCCCCAACTGACGGGCGTGTATTGAACAACTGAACGTGGTTGGATGGTCGTGGTTTGGGGTTGTTTTTGGCAACTTCTTGCCAAGGTTTGGGTCCTCCTCAAGGACCCTTAGGGTGATCCTTGGGGAGTCTTACCTGAATGTTTTGATCCTAAACATGTTCATATAGGTTTTAGAGTCCTCTCATATCAATTTATACACCAACAACATATAGAACATGCAAAGGCACGCTAGCCACACAAGGACTAGTTTCCAAATGTTTTTGTCGTTCTTTGACGTTTGACTTTCGAACTCTTCAAACTGACTTCTAATGCCAATATTAATTATTTTAACACCTTATTAACTCATGACACTCATGAAATGATCTATTTTAACCTAGTTCATTTTGAGGCTTGTGACATTCTCCCCCATTTAGACAAACATTCCTCTTCGAATAACACCAAAACACTTTCAACATTTTGAAGAGATAAAGACTCAAGACTAGCAGCTCATAATCATACCACATCATATGCAATACACATAGCTAGGAGGAAAATCAACTCCACATAATCAAGAGACTCAAAAACACAATAAGAAAGTAGGAACATCCTTTACAACTTATCATGCAGTATGACTACATTTTTCATTTCACATAGGAGGAACTTCCTTCTCTACCTATCATCATGCTTATTACATTATTTCTAAGCGCATTATGCCATATCTCAAAAAACACAATTAAATCATAATCTCATGACATTCACTGTTACATATACTTACAAATTAACTCATGCAACATTTAGGCAATTCATTAGAGATGCACACATCAACATGGGAGACAACATCATTTAAGCTCAATTTACCATATAAAGACAATATGCACAATGTAAGGAGATCAATGAAATTCATTTTCACTTAGACTCTTAAACACATGTAACATGCTACTAAAAGTTTTAACTCTCAAGCTTGAATAGAATAGAAGAGAAGAGACAAGATTCATCAACCCAACTATTTACTATACTCCCTCACTTAGAAGGAACCCATAAAATCTTATAAAAAATAAATCAAAGGAAAACTATAACTTACCGGTACCTTAATCCAGATTTGCTTTAGCTTTGAGGTGATAGAAACGACCATGATTTTGAGGAATAGGAACCGTACCTTCACTAAGTGATTTCTTGGCCTCTCTTCCTCTAGCCGCATAAATAGGACAATCTCTCACTTTGTGATCATCCTTCCCACAACCTAAACGCCAAATAGTTCTCGCTAAACACTTCCCAAAATGTTTCTTCCCACAATTTGAGCAAGTTGGTTTATCAATTTTAGAAACCACCACCTCTCTCATACTTGGCCTTAGGATCACTAGGAACTTCTTTATTTGTAGCCCTCTTCTTAAACCTAGGTTGACCTTGCTCATCGGTTCTTCCCCTTTTAGCATCTCTACCTCTCCTCCCAAGATTAGACTCCTCAATAGAATGAGAATACACCGTAAGCCTAGATAGGGTCGTGTCACCATGGAGCATTGTCGTACGATACTCTTCCTTCACAATATCGGAAACACCAGTCAAGAACCTACTCCTTTCAACTCTAGGGTTAGACACCATGGATAGAGCATACTTAGACAATAGGGTAAATTTCAAGGAATACTCCTCCACACTAATGTTACCTCGTCTAAGGTCTATAAACTCCTCAACCTTAACCTCCCTTTTTTCACGAGGAAAGTATCTCCCTAAGAATTCTTTCTTAAACACTTCCCATTCTATATGAACCGATTCAACTGGCCTATTTTATTTTCATTGTGTAAACCACACTTGAGCAACCTCTTTCAATTGGTATGAAGCCAACTCCGCTTTCTCCCTAGAAGTCCTCCATATACCATGCACTATCTTACACACCTCATCTAAGAAGTCTTGGGGATCCTCTCCCACCTTAGATCCAAGGAAGGTAGGAGGATTCATCCTCACAAAGTCTCTCAACCTAGAGGTCATGGTACTCTCAAGAGCATTCATCCTAAGCCCCACCTCTCTATCTTCTTTGGCCTTTATGGCTCGGGCTAAGGGAACACGATCTCATCTAACCTCCGCCATTAGTCATGTTCTGGGGAACCACCGAAACCTCATTCCCTTGATCAACTATAGGGACTTTTTCACCTTGAGGAACTTGAACACCTTGGGGAGTTTTTCCACCTTAGGAAATTTGTCCACCTTGGGGAGGAACTGCCTCATTCCCCATTTCCTCATCCACTCTCCTTATGGATGTCCATCTTGTATTCATACCTATAAAAACAAGAGAAGAGATTAGGAAAAAACACTTATAACCTCAACTCTATGCCACAACACAAAAGTAATGAAAAAAGTGAAACTTATGTCATCCTATAGCCTCTTTCTCATAGATGTGTCGCGACTCACCACCGATAAATAAGACTATACTAGACGTGGCATTTATTAGACTTTGAATCTTAAAGACTACTTCATAACCTTATGCTCTAATACTAAGTTTGTCACGATCCGGTGTCGCCCCCTAGACGTGACGCGGCATATTCGACCTCTCGGAGGTCTTATATAAGCCCTAAGACATCTTTCATCGCATATATATGAAAATTTGTGCGAAATTAGAAATTTTTATCACAATAGTCAAATTCTTTTATAAAATATAAGAAAGAACTAAGTCTCATCATAGCCCTCTTAGACACATATAATTCCATAGGGTCAAAACCCTTACATCAATTCAAAAAGGAACTATAGTCTATTATAAAGTCTTTTAAAAAAGGAACTAATATAAGACATGTCCTCGAACATATGAGGACATACAAATCTTGATAGAATGCTATTTCCCAAGTTTCAACTTCTAAGTGAATCCTCACTTGCCACCTACATTTGTAGACATAGAAAAACATATGAAATAAGCACATTTAATGCACTAAGTATGGTGAACATGCAATAAAACCATGCAAAAATGGACATTTACTTTAAAACATACTTTTCATGCTCTTTTGATAGAAACCTCTTAAAACAAGTACAAGAACCATCTTCAAGTCAATATTCATATATAATATGTATTCAAGAAATCCACAATATATGACCATAATCACTTAAAATCCGTATAAACATGTAAACCTCCTACCAAAGGTTATCCTAACACCTACCTAAGTAAGATATGAAACGGCCGCCCATACAACTCCTTCACACAAACCTAAGTGATCCTCAAGACTACCTAAAGTAAAAATATCTCTTTTCAGCATTTAGAATTTCCAGCTAAAGTTACTTTAAGACTCACCTAAGTAAGATATATGAAGAGATCGCCCATACACCAATTCAATCCCACCTAAGTAAACCTTGAAACTACCCTAGATAAGAGCCTTTCTATTCAACATGCTTTAACTAAGTCAACATTATTCATTGAAACCATTTAAGAGACAAATAACCAATTAGAGGACTTCACATTATGGTCTTGAAGACCAAGGGAACTCATTCTAGCATATTCAAAGCCTACTTGTGCCATGTGTAGATAGCGTCCCATTACACTACCTACACATTGTAGAACCTATCAAATACTAGAATGTACATCCCATATGATGAGATTAGACATTAACCGACATAGACCATATTAGCTTGGTATGAAATTTGATGTCATAAGGACCCCACATCGTGAAAGGTGTTCTACTTACCAAAGGAAGAACTAGGACTTATCCCATGTTATCACATGGTTAAGGGATATCAAGGGCTTATTTATACTCTAGTCTCATTCTCAAGTAGAGATACTACCACAATCATACCCTCTCAGTGCTTTGCCTTTATTCTCATATAGTAATTCATTCCCTAGGTGTATTAGAGAAGGTACCTTTTCTATGTCCAACGAACTGATAATACTCGTTCCAGGGATAACTCATTTTTTAACCTTCTTTTCATATTCAAGGTTCCATATAAGTCTTTTATAGAAGGTCACCTACTATAGGTCTACCGATCCTAGACTTTATTCTTTCATTCTTTTATTCACGTACATGACAAGGGTGCCTTAACCTACCAAGCCAAGATATCACATTCACATGGCTTTCATGTATCAAGAAGAGGGACCTAAGTCTACCAATCAAGACACAACATCATCATACCATCATTTAGAAGGATCATACTCTCACCTCCCACATGCACATACACAATGTCATCCTTCACATTGTTCATCTATACAAGCTATAACATGATTGTATAATTCACATAGTAATGTTGACAAGGTCATGCTCATAACATATATAACAATTATAAGCCACCACCATAAATGGACCATACCAATCAACAACAATTTAATATCAATTATATAGTACACAAAGGAATTATTGCAATTCACCACTTTCCAATAGCCATCATCACCATTCCTTATCTTTTCCAATCAATTCACACAATAAGAGATTCTTACTAATGGTAATATACACAAGACTAAGATAACAATCCATCCATATTAATGATCCAACAATACTCAATATAAATATCAACATTATTAGTCAAGCTATGAACAATCATTACATGGATCACTACATAATTCAATAGCCCAATACAATCCACACATGAATTCAATAAGATTGAGCCATGATCAATTCACCTACATTAGAGCCAAAACTAGAAATTTAAGGAATACATGGGTTCATGGATTTTTTGATCTTAAAACTACCAATTAACATTAATTACTTCATAAAACATTGATTTAAACCTTTTCATGCAAGAACCCATGCTTAGAATTCAAACTAGGATTTCAATGTTTTGAAAGATCTTTGAAAAGTCTTTGGAATTGGCTCCTTGAATGGAAGATGAATCAAGTCTGAAATCACTGTACCTTAATCGAAGAAATTCAACGAAATTGATGGAGAAATCAGTGAAGAACTTCAATCCTAGCATGCATTTGGAGTTTTAGCTTCAACGGAGTCTAGAGAGAACTTATTTTGATCTAGGGGTTTTGATTTCGAAAAGTGAGGTCTAATTTAGGTCTTAGGTATATATAATTACTTAAAATATTTAAAATCACCTAAAATAACTATCTAGGACTTAAGTAGGACGTGGGGTGAATTTCCCAAATCACCCTCACCTTGGCCGAGACCTGCAGGAAAATTGCAGTCCCAAACGAGGTGCCACACTACTGGCCATCGTTTGATCGACGGGGCATCCTGTGTTGGTGTCGTTTTGGTCAGAGACTCCAATTTGGGGTCTAAGCTCCCACAACTAAGTGTGGATCCACTCCCCCAATCGACGGGGCATTTATTGAACCAGTTTATATTGTTTGATTGTCGTGGTTTTAGGCTGCTTTTGGCAGCTTCTTGCCAAGGTTTGGGTCCTTCTTAAACATCCTTAGGGTGGTCCTTTGGGAGTCTTACCCGGATGTTTCGACCCTAATCATGTTCATTTAGGTGTAAGAGTCCTGTCTATAAATTTAGACACCAAACAACACATAAAACATGCAAAGGCACACTGGCACACACAAGGACTAGTTTCCAAATGTCTTGGTCATTCTTTGACATTTGACTTTCAAACTCTTCTAACTAACTACGAATGTCAATGTTCATTATTTTAACACCTTATTAACTCATAATACACATGATAGTCTCTAGGTTAATCTAGAGGTTTTAACAGAAGTAACCTTAGTTCATTATTATTTTAGCAAGTGCCTTAACCAACATAGAGACCATGTGAGTTATAACATGATCCCCAGTGTCTCCCACACCGAAAAAAGTTTATCCTGCTTTTCAAGGTAAGGACCATGACTTCTAACTACTGTGGATCTACTAGCTAGTGTTTATCTAGAAAATCATCCTGTGGGGGCACATCTACTCACGGGAGCTTTCATCTCAATATATTCTCGGTGCTAAGATTACATCCCACGAATAGTTTTCTTATTTTTTCTCATTTTCCTTGGAAAGGCCTCGTAAACTTGTCAATCCTAGCGATGCCATCAGTCATCCATGTTATGAAAATATTCAATAACAAATTCAAACTAGGATTCATTAGGATAACTCCTTATCTTTTGATTCAGTTAGGTGAGAGGACCTTTCAACCTCAAAATCCTTACTATGTGAGAAAACCTTTACAATCAGACTTTCATGTGTATTATACAAAAATCCTTTCAACAACACAACAACAACATTATCACTCAGACTTCACTCTTTAAAACTTCCTTAATACATTTACATAAATTTCATAAGAACATGCTTCATTTCATAAACTCTTCATACATAATCCAAAATCCACATCATATCATCATAAATTTAAAAACACAGGAATTACATGAGTTTATGGGTAATCATCATAAAACCATATAATTTCATTTATTCATACATAAGAGATCCTAATTCACTAAATTAAATCAATAATTAAGAGAATCCATAATATAGATTAAAAACCATAACTCAATTGAAAATTTCTAACTTTGAAAATAGATTAATTTGGGAACTTCACGAACGGAAAAAATCCATGGATGATAAATATCATACCTCAATGTCAAGAACTTTCCTTAAATGGAGGAAATGGAACTTTCCTTGAAACCCTATGTTGAACCCTTCTTCTTCAAATCTCTAGAGATAGAATTATTTTAGTTTGGAAAAACTTGATCTTCTTCGATAAATTTAAGAGAATAACTTGAATGGTTGAAATTAGGGTTAACAATACTTATATTGGAGTCCTATGTATGGGTAAAGTGACATAGTATCATACCAAAATAATTAGGAAAAGACCCATTTGACCATGGCTTATAGACGACGTGAACTTACATATTGAGGCCCATACGAGCCATCAAGGACATTACAGGCCGTACTGGCAGCCGTGGTACTTGATCATTGGCTTAGGGAAGAGTTCCTTGTGTCCTTGCCCTCCACACCCACCTTGACAAGTTATTTGGCTCTTCAAGAGTCGTCTAGGGGTTTGTGAGAGGAGGTTGGCCTTAGGAGGATTCTGCCTACCCCTTCACAAGCACCAACATAAACCGTGATGCCCTTTATGAGTAGTTTAAGGGCTCGTGGGAGGGGATATGATCTTAGACAACCACTGAAGGCTTCAGGATCACCAACATGAGTCGTGGTGCCCTTCACGGCTCATGGGGAGCTCTATGAAGGGTTTCTTGTTCAATGGAGGATTGGTGACCTCCTAATTGAATCCCTTTTTAGTCTCCTTGATTTCGGGGTGTTACACATTCATAGTCTGAGTCCAATCTCTATTCAAGTCACACTTTATTGAAATTATGTGTGACTTGATTACTATTTCAACGAAATATGTAAGCACCACAACGACTTAGTCATTTTCTCCGTAAGCTTTCCATTATTTAAAAACAGAAATTGGGAAAGAATTATTGATTATGTCTCCAAAAATTTCACAAAGGAGAACTGTAGATTATTAAAGCTTAAACATCAGATTCATGAGGCATCGTTCTGAGTTAGTCTGTAAATTTGCATTAACTTTTTGTATATGATGTTATATTTAGTGTATATACCTACCTTTGATTTTATTTTTTCCATACATCCTATTACTAAAAAAATTGTTTGACATTTTTAAATTTGGGTTGTCCGCGCTTCAGTGTGACTCATTGATTTCTCATTTCTTTCATCTTTCTTTCTTAAAAAATAATTTATTGTTCAAAATATATGTTTTATGTCATATCTAAACGAATTATGCACACCTGATTCTCATTTCAATGAGATATGTAGGCAGTCGTTCTAGAGTTTTATATTCTTTATTCAAAAGATTTTTCAATTTTATTCTTTGTAAAATGTTTATATTTTGAAATCATTTTTTGACTTGGTTGGTGTCAATACATTTTTAGTGTGCATATGAAAAAATAATCAATACAATGGAGAAAGTTTGACTTCGTTGTAAATCATAGAATCTTTTGGTACCTCACATTCTACTTTGTTACCTTTGACAATGTTCTCTTGCATACATTCAAGATAAGAACAAAATCAAATTCATTTTTTCATGTATATTGTGTGGTGAATTTTGATTAAATTTAACTGTGTTGCTTTCTCGATCCAGAACTTGACCTAAACGTTGTTGAGACGAAATTTTGAGTAACGTTGATTTGAAAAATAATTGTAGGCTTTCTTTGACTGAGCCTTTCAAAGCCTACCAAATGATACTAATCCTTAGTATTTCCTACTTTTAGCCTTAAACCTTTTTGCGTAGACAACCACATTTTAAAAAGCCTATACCCTTTTGAGTGCACATATGAACTATCTCTTTCTTGGCCTAACTTTCCTGAGCGTATTGAAGACATGCAATGTAACACCTCAGAAAATGATAGGTTATACTAGAGCCTAACGTAAAGGTTAAAAATCATAAAATGTCTTCTCGAATGTTAAAGACTCATTTAGGGATAAAGTGTGGTTTATTGAGTTAAGACCAAGGGGAAAGTAACTAGGCAAGGGGCCAAACCAAGGCCAATGGCCAAGGCTTTCCCTAGCTAGGATAACACTACCCTACCTTCATGAGAGGGACCACAAACCGTGGTCTACACCACGGCTCCTGAAGGAGGTCGTGAAGTTCCCTTGGCCAAATTAATTTAGCCACCTTTTATCCTAGCCACTGCCTCAACTTCAAGGAAGGGACCACAGACCGTGGCCTTGTGAAAGGGAATAGTCTAAGTGAATATGTGGTATTTTTAGGGCAAGTATAAATGTTATTTTAAGTAAATTTTCACAAGACCACTAGATTGATGTCCTAAGGAATGGGTCGACATGAGGTTCAGCTCGAGAGTGTGAGCCTTAGTCCTATATCCAAGCACCGTCTATCAAATGGTCAGGGTGTGGGTAAGGCATAGGCTGGTTAGCTTAGACAGGTGAGTGTCTGAGAGGAACCCATTTTATATGAAGTAAGTTGCTCGAGAGGGAACATACTTGCACCTAAACCTTAGCCTAGTCACCATTGTATTGTGAATTTTCACATCAAAAGCATGTACCCATTAGTTTGTGTCAACATATATTATGGTCACACCCCAAAAGCTCTCTCCCATACTAGTTTTCTCCTTTATTTTTTCTATTCTACTACTTGTGACAAAACTTTTTTTTTATATTTGACACTTTGGTGTCATAAATTGAATTTAATTTGTGTTTAACTCGAAAAAGTTTTGAGCTATAACTATTTAGAAAGTAATTCCAAGTAACTCCTTATTTGATTACCACTCCCTTGGGACACGATCCCAACCCTTGGGTGGGTTACTTTACTAGCTTCAGTTCGTAGAAACTCAAACTGCAGGTTAGTATTGTTGATCACGAAATATAAAAGATACACATATTGAAGCATCATAATGGCTCCGCTGCCGGGGAGTGGTGTCACGTGAAAATATAGTTACTTATAGTTTTTAGTTCATTGTAGTCTTGTTTCCACTAATTTAACGTTTTGTTTTATTTGTGTTTAAAATTCCTAGGAAGTATGGTGTTAACGACAGTGATATAAGTCAAATAGGCCATTAGGATGACACTGGCAATCTGAACAATGTCCAGGAGACCAACATCAATGACCCACATCTCATGGGAGGTGTGAGGGCCATCCGCTTACCTCCATCAGAGGGAAACCTAGTATTCTACATAATTAGTACCATGTTGCAACTAAAAGGACTATTTAGTGGATTATCTCACCGGGACCCGCATGAGCACCTACGAAATTTTGTGGATGTGTATGGACCATTCCCGTGCAAAAATGTCTCTCAGGAATCAGTTTGACTAAGACTATTCCCTTTCTCGTTGATAAGCGAAGCTTACCAGTGGTTTGCTGAGTTGCCACACAACTCAATCACTTCATGGGAGGAACTGGTTATAACTTTCAATATACAATACTTTTCTCCTTCGAAGATGATGACTATTCGGATAGTATCCAAGGATTTAAGCGTTTCAATGGAGAACCATTTCATGAAATTTGGCTCTGATTTAAAAAGTTGTTGCTTAGTGCCCAATGCATGGCCTTCCTGATAATGTCCTCCTCCAATATTTTTATCGGAGCCTAGACTCAGTAAATAAAGGGGTGTCTGACCAACTCTCATGGGGAGGACTAATGCAGCAGCCATATGTGGTGGCAGTCCAACTTCTAGATGGCATGACAACTATCAACAAGGCATGGTACACTCGCGAGGACCAAGTTTCTCCAGTCACATTTCAGTTATCGAAAGAGCAGATCAAAAAAGACAACGAAAGGGACCAAATATGGCCAAAATCATGACGCAACTTGATATTCAATCCAATAATGTCATAGGAGAAGGTTCCCATATCGTCAATGTTATGGGAGTCGGGAGTAAAAATCCTGATGACATAAAGTTTGAATATTTATACAGTGAAGAGGTAAACTTCTTAGCAAACCAAGCTGGTGGTTACCAATCGAAATACCCAAGAAAGGGTGGTACCCAAGGTTGGGCTAGAGAGAAAGGATGGAAGGATAGAGAATGAGAATAGAGAGATTGAAATCCAACTTGGAAAGATGGGGAGAAGGATAGGTATGTGGTTCCTCATGAGTGACAAAAGCCCAATGATTCAGAAGGTGGTAGATATGAGGATATGCTCTCACGTATAAAATAAGATGTATCCACCCTCAGTCAGACCGTCACCTCCCATTCAGTATCAATCAATTACTTAGAGACCCAGATGGTCCACATATCATATCATCTCAGCCTGAGACAACAAGGGGATTTGCCTAGTGACACTATGGATAACCCCAAGAGTGAAACTGAAAGAATGACTTGCGTCGTGCCACGCCGTTAACTAAGGTACTGTTTGGGAGGCACCCAAAACCATTTACTTGCTTTCTTTTTGATATATTGATAATATAAGTGTGTGTGGGTTATACAAGTAGAAGGAAACATGCTTGAAAATATGCAAACTGATGGCAAACAGGTCCTTTTGGTGGAATGTCGACAGTTTCGGCTTAACTAATCATTCCCCGTTGTTTGACTCTATGCACCTAAAAGGTTGAGTTGTAACACTCAGTGGAATGATGATTTTTATCTGTGATTCGCCAACCCAGTAGGTGATCTTGACAAAGACCACCGATGCAACTTTCACAAAATACTGGAATCTTATTATATTTGGTGACAAAAAGATACTCGGCGCTTCGCCAGTAATTAACCGATATAAGCTAGTATCGCCGAATGAGCATAAAATGGACGATCACAGGCATTAGGTTTAAAATTCCTACTTTAAACCTTTCTTTTCACTTTGTCCCTTTCACAAACTCACACTTGCTCTCTAGTTGTTTTATTTCGTGCACTCTATATTATTTTAAGTGTCGTATTGTGCTCAGATTTGGATTGCATTGCTGCCTAGCACACCATTACAATTTTATTCAGCACCAAAAGTTAGTAATTGAACCCTCCAGTTATCTTATGAAAGTTGTACTCATTTAAATAATGATTAATAGTGCCAAATCTTTGTTAAGTCTTTGAGATGATGGGATAAGATTTACTGTCGATTATTACTCGATATTTCGTCCATGAATGGTAAAATATCATTCGATTGTATTTTGGACTAAATTGTTATATGTTGGGATGGCAGAAATTATATGGGTCTTCGTTAAAAATTTATTTTGAAAAGGCTTGAGTCGCATTATCAGGAATTGCAGGGTAAAATTTGAGAGAATTGAATGAAAATAGGCAAGTTGGGATGTTTGGCGAGTAGAGTAGCTCGCTGAACCGCTCGGCGGTTCGCCTAACATCACATTCCTCTTTCAACTGAATGATTTATGTATTGGTTGATTTATAACATTCGGTGGTCAGGCTGAATTACAAAATGCACTTGGCAACTCGTTGAAAGATTCTTCGTCCGCCCTTTTTCTTCACCCTTATATCATTTGTACATCTTTTTAATGAAGACCCTAACAGAATTAGCAAGTTACAAATTATCTTTGCAAATTGACTCTACAGTCAAAACCTTCCTCACCCCTTTTCTAAATTAGTGTCTAACTCGTCTTCGAAGTTTTTGCAGAGATGTCTAGACCAAAAGTCATAGGGGTAAATGATCCACCAAGGCACATTAGAGCACGAGAGTTTAGAGACGAGGAAAAGAGAGCATATCTATCTAGATAGAGTAGTTACACCAAGGAATCTAGGGCCAAAATATGAATTCCCATCGACCCTAATGTGCCCTCATGGGCACGAGGGCTTGTTAATGCTATACATGCCTTCAGGGCAGGTCATGTGGTACACATGATGATTTCAGCTAACATCGCTGCTGAGGCCAGGGCAACTTAAGATAGTGGTGAAACTGTCACGCCCCGAGCTACCCCCGAGACGCGGACACAGAACCTAGAACCACAAGTGATCCCAAGCTAACCCTGCTGGCATGATCATGAGCATACTAAAGATAATAAACTGTTGCGGAAGCTAAATCACACTTAAAATGAAAAGATGGGGAATACCCATATTCTATAACTGAAATATTTGAATACAATGAGTTTAATACAAAACAAATATTAACTCAATACTAAGCTGAATCTAACTATGTCTAAAAATAGCCTCTAAACTAGACTAGAAATACTGGGACAAGCCCCAGCTAAATCTAGCAAAAACTAAAACTAAATGACTAAAGACTGAAATGAAATCATGATTGTTGTCCTCGGAGAATGAGGACTCACCACTGAATCTGCTGAACTGGAGATCGGGAAATCGATCTACGCGTGATCTTGATACTGAGAACCTGAACCTACATCACGAGAAGATGTAGCGCACGTATGCGTCAGTACTTGAAAGGTACTGAGCATGTAGGATAGAGTAAAGCTGAAATAAAACATAACTGAACAAGCACAAAAACAAGTATAATAATTTGAACTTGATGTGCTGATTTCTGAGCTAACTGGATGCAATGACCAATTTATAACATGCTGAAATTGAATACTGAATATACTGATAAATGGTCAATGTTGAGAGTCTGACTGAATTGTGGGAGCTACTAATAACCGATAATAAAACCACATGAGCTAAATGTGGAGTCCGATGTATAAGCCCCGTCGGGAGGACCCAATATACCCTGCCAGAGGTATAAAGGCATGCTGGAGTGATCACTAAACTGATTGCCCACAGAGGGGGCTTACAACCTACTTGGCTAGTAGTTCTGGGACTAATTGGGTACGCTGAACCCTATTCCAACTCGGTATTATGCAACTCCCAATGAATTTTGTAAATTTATTGATTATGTTTGAGTTTTTGTAAATACTGGATAGCTCGAAACTGAACATGCAACAATTAATCTGGTAATTATGCATTTATAACTGAGGCATGTATATCTAAAGTGTCATAAAAAACCTAACCTAGCATGTGTAATTCAAGAACTAAAGAAATACAAAGCTAGGGTTCTTAAATTCATGCAATAAACTAAATAATAACATGATAATCTGATTTGGAATATAAAACTAATAAATTCATAAAGTTCTATTGAAGTTCTAGAAACCCTAGATTTAATCATGATACGGGAAACAAGAATCTGATTGAAAACTAGGGACCCAATAGGTGAAAGGAACCCACTAGTGGAATCTCACATACCTTGTGATGAAATCTACGGAAAAATACTTAAGTTTCGGGGCTGGAACTGCTGGAGCTTGCTGCGTTTTTGAACTAGGGTTCTTGAGCTTTTTCAACTTTCTTGCTTCTAGTTTTCTAAGTTTTGATTTAATGATTTGACTTAGATATGTTTTAGTTATGTTTCTAGGCTTAAAATGACTAAAATCTGATGATTTAGGGTCAAAACAACGTAACTTAGGGTGTAAAGGGAGTAGGAAAGGTCAAAAAGATCCCTGGGAAAGTTGCTGTCAGACCAAACGACGGCCAGGACTGACGGTTCGTCGTCTTACTTACGCCCCGTCATTGGGTCCGTCGATTGCGCCTGTTCGACAAGCCTTTACTAAAATGGGCATAACTTTTTACTCGGAGGTCTGATTTTAGAAAGGTCGGTGGCTATGGAAAGTTAATTCAATTATGTATCTGTGGGCAGGTCACGAGACACCAAATTCAGTTTGTTATAAGAGTTATGACTATTTGAAGTTGACCCAACTGCATTTCCCCTTAACTGTCTGCAAATTTTCCACCTACGGACCGTGCTGGTCATCCGTAGCTCTTGTCAGAGAATGGGTGAATGGGGGTCTCGACCGACGGTCACGGACTACGGATCGTCGTCTGACTGACGGACCGTCGGTCCGTCCTTCGATCAAGACTTAGACAATTTTTCCTTGCTGAATTTTTGGGAGTTTATGATCCCATCGACAGTTGTGCAGGACGGACCATTTTCTGTCCTACGCACCGTCGATGCCACCGTTGGTTGCACCTACAGATTTTTCTAAAAAAAATATTTTTGGTCAATTTTGGCTACGGGGTGTTACATTATCTCCCCCTTGGGAACATTCGTCCTCGAATGAAGACTAAACTAGCTGAAATAGAGGGAGAGAGATGCAAACCCCACTACTATACAGTGAGAACTGAGTTCTGAGTACATGCAATTACGCTAAAAATGAAAGTACAAACTGAGGGAACATGATTCTAAAGCTGAATTTACGCATGAATGACAGTAAAACTGAAGTGAAACTATTACCTCAAGCTGGAGTGGAATCGGAAGGAAAAAGGCAAGGATACTTGGCTTTTATGGCTGCTTCTGCTTCCCAAGTAGCTCCCTCTACGTACTGACTCCTCCACAAAACCTTGACTGAAGCGACTATTTTGTTTCTCAACCTTCTTACCTGACAGTCAAGAATCTCAACTGGTTCATCCTCATAAGAAAGACTATCTTTCACCACCACACTCTCTAATGGCACTATAGAGGCTGGGTCACCCACACACTTCTGCAAGAGTGAGATGTGGAAGACCGAATGCACTGCTGCTAATTTTGCTGGAAACTCTAACTCATATGACACCTTGCCAATCCTTTTCAAGATCTTGTAAGGGCCTACATATCTAGGACTGAGCTTCCCTTTCTATACAAATCTCATCACCCTTTTCATAGGTGAGACTTTCAGAAAAACCCAATCTTCAACTTGGAACTCTAGTTCCCTTCTCCTTACATCTCTATAAGATTTCTGACGACTTTGGGTTGTCTTAAGTCTATCTCTAATGAGTTTCACTTTCTCCATAGCATAAAGGACTGAATCTGGCCCTATCAAATCTTCTTCATCTACTTCAAACAAACCAACAAGAGATCTACATATACGCCCATATAAAGCCTCATAAGGGGCATCTGAATACTGGAATGGTAGCTATTATTGTAGGCAAACTCAATAAGAGGAAGGTGATCATCCCAACTACCTTTGAAATCGATCACACAAGCTCTCAACATATCCTCTAAGGTCTGAATGGTACGCTCTGCCTGCCCATCCGTCAATGGATGAAATACTGTACTAAGGTTAACTTGAGTACCAAGACCTTTTGAAATGACTTCCAGAAATGAGAGGTAAACTGAGGACCTCTATCTGAGATGATAGACAAAGGAACCTCATGCAACCTCAAAATTTCAGTAAGGTAAAGCTTGGCATAGTCCTCTGCCGAATATGTAGTCTTGACCTCCAAAAAGCGAGAAGACTTGGTCATCGTGTCAACTATTACCCAAATTGAGTCATGCTGTCTGTGAGTACAAGGTAACCCTGTGATGAAATCCATATTGATCACATCCCACTTTGAATTAGGAATATCTATCTCTTGAGTCATACCTCCTGGTTTCTGATGTTCTACCTTGACTTGCTGGCAATTGGGGCACTTACTCACAAAGTCTGGTATATCCCTCTTCATGCCTTTCCACCAATAGACTTCCCGCAGATCACGGTACATCTTAGTGGCACCTGGATGAATGGAATACCTGGAGTTATGAGCTTATGGAAGAATATGCTGCCTCAACTCTCCCACATAAGGAACACACAATCTACCTTGGTAGCGAAGTACACCATCTCCCCCTTGGGAGAAAACCTCCACTCTCTGATTGTTGACTGCACCCTTTAGTTCAAGCAAGATCAGATCACTCTCTTGCTTTTCCTTAACCTCCACTACCAAAGACGATTTTGTCCCATTCTGAACTGTTACACCGCTGTCTGATATGCTCATAAGGCGAACTCCCAAGCGAGCAAGCTTGTGAACATACTTCACTAGCTCCTTTCATTTTTCCTCAACATGGGATACACTACCCATAAATAATCTATTAAGAGCATCGGCCACTACATTCGCCTTTCCAGGATGATAATGCACACTCATATCATAATCCTAAAGGAACTCAAGCCATCTATCTGGCGAAGATTCAACTCTTTCTGGGTGAACACATACTGAAGGCTCTTATGATCGATGAACACATCTACATGAACACCATACAAGTAGTGTATCCATATCTTGAGTGCAAACACCACTGCTGCAAGCTCGAGGTCATGAGTTGGATAGTTCTTCTCATGCACCTTAAGCTTTCTAGAGGCATAAGATATAACCTTATCTCTTTGCATCAACATACAACCAAGGCCAACTCTAGATGCATCGTAATAGATCACATAACCATCTGAACCCTCTGGTAGAGTCAAGACAGGAGTTGTAGTCAATCTAGATTTCAATTCTGCGAAGCTTTTCTCACAATCATCTGACCATTGGAACTTGACCATCTTCTGAGTCAACCTAGTCAATGGTGAGGCTATGGATGAAAATCCTTCCACGAACCTTCTGTAATAACCTGCTAGACCTAAGAAGTTTGTATAGTTTTCTTCGTTGATTGCTTTGGAATATAATTTTTACAATCTTGTTTATTATTTATTTTGATTTGTTACTTTTGCCAGATCCTTAATTGTTATTCATCTTCTCTATCGTGTTTTAATTGATTTAATAGGTGGTTGGCTTTATTTATTAATTGATGCTTCATTCTTTTTGTTTTTATTTAGTTGTTGTTGATAATTTATTTTTTTATTTATTTGGCTTATGTTTTCTAAAATGCTTCAATAAGTTCTATTAATATTAGTTTAAAATCCAGTCATGTTGTTATATTTGGTTATTATTATTGTTTTGCTGTTTGTTATCAGTTAATTATTTACATATTATTTATTTCATTATTGTTAAGTTCATATAATTCTGTTTGAGAAATAAATTAAATATGGCCCAATGAGAAAAATTTTCTGTCGGTTTTGGAGGCCTCCCCAATGATTAAAAGACGAAAATTTATTTTAAGTTCATATATTTTGTTTGTTAAAATGGACAATGAAGAAATTACCGTCGATTTCCAAGGTTCCCCATGTTAATAAGACGGGTTGTTATTTTTAAGTTATTACGTGAGTTATTCATTTTTTATTTATATTTATTTAATACTAACTCTTTTACTAAGTGCCTTTAGAGGTACATCGAGTTGCTTTCCATAGAAGCTATTCAAATTGTAATTTTATTTATTATTTTGTATATTATTGGCGATAGGAAAACTTAGGCCGTTTCTTATTATATTTTTATTTTATTATTTGTGTATATTGCATGCCTATTATACTTGTTTATAGTTTTGTTTTCTCTATTTTAAAAAAAAGAATTCAACCGGGACCCACAATTGTGTATTTTGAAGGGCGTCAAACATCTTTTCTTCGGAATAACCTGAACCCTTAGCTATAATCTAATGGTTTTGTAGATCACTTAACTGGTTTCCTAGTTTTTTTCAAAAAATAGGTGGAGACTCTTTTAAAATTCATTTATCCTTTAAATTCTTTAAATTTAAGCTTATTGACATTTTTTCTAGTCACCACGATGTTTCGCCCTATTTTAATAAGATAGGGGATGTAAATAGAATAATGACTCTACTAGGGACTGTAATGACTCTAACCTTAAAATTAACTTGTTTGGTTATGTGTTTAGTTGTTCATTTGTTTTATTTATTGTATTATGAATGTTGCATCTCATGGCATTGACTATGCCAAACGGCAAATAGATTGCATTAGAAAAAAAGGCGGTTACGTGACTTACCACGACTGTCCTTCAGAGAAAACACAAGTCTAAATCTTTGGAAGTGATAAAAGAATAATTGGCTTGTGGTCATCCAATGTCGTTAATTAGTCTTCACCCCGTTATTTGTTCGACTCGCGTAACCGTTTATTTCTAAACAAATTCTAGTCAACCTAGAGTAAAGCAAAACCAAATTCAAATCTAAGAATTAGCCTAAGATGACCCAACACCCAAGGCATGTTGGGCCCATTAGAAATACCACCTTAGTCCAAAACGACCCACGGCCTAAACAAACGATCATATTTGTTTGTTAAACTTTAAAGGATGAATACGCCATTTGAAAAGTCATTGTGCCTTGGGGTTAAGAGTAGATTATGGCTTATTCTAGTCGAAGAAAGAGATTTATAAGTTACTAGTCCATCCAAAGGCATCGGCATTGAGAGACAAGAAGAAGTCAAGATTGAAGGACCTTATATGGAAACTTAGTTTAAGATTACACCCCTACGTGAGATTAATTATTTGTAAACTATTTTCCTACTATGTATCCCTATTCGATTTACTTATAAAGTTTGTATAAAATTTAGTTTTTGGAGCAATGGAATGTATCAAATGATGTACACATCATTCAAATCGGTAGGCCTACCCTTGGCACAAAAATGTCACATATTTGTTTAGGCTGCGCAGTATTTGCTAAAGTGTTAAAACTGTTTGTGTTATTATGTTGCTATATTTGGAGATATTCTAGTTCACTTTTCTTCAAATCATTTTTAGAACCTCTAAGCACAAATTTCAAGTTACTATCAAACGTGCGTCCAAATACAATTCGAGTCTTTAGTTTCCTAACAAAATTTGAACTTCATTTTCAAATCCTTACTCTCCCATCTCACAAAAAGGTGGATTTTTCCTTTCATGTCAAAAAGAAGGGTTGAACTACGTAGGACATGAATTTTCCCTCTTAAGATACGTAGGCAGCCTTTCAAGGCTCGTCTCCATTTTTTGAGAAATTTTAGCTCTAGCAATGAAATTAGAGTTACATCTTTGATTCACTAATTTTAAAGTCAAGTAGACAAAAATCTGTTTATTTAAACATGTCTCAATATTGGTTGGACAGTTTATCACCAAATAAAGCAACCCGTGTGTGTTTACAGCTATGTGTGATATCTTGTACTATTTATCACCTTCAGACATTAACACATTTGTCTTTCGTTTTTTTTCATTTGTCAGGTATTTAGAATCGATCTGTGTTGATAGGTTGGCTGATCATCCTTATTTCACAAGATCTAAGGCCTCCAAAGATTCCTTCCCATATCAAAGTTTGCAAAAAGAATAGGCAGTAATGGGTGATAACATGATGAGATTGTCCTGAATGATGTTATTGTGGCTCAACCTGCCGCTGCTGATCAAAATGAATTGATTATGTAGTTAATGCAACAGATTGCCAAAATGAGGGTCGAAGTGCAAATAATGCAAGATTTGTCTAATCCAATTTCTTCCTTCAACCCTCGAAGAGATGGAAGACCTCCACTCTACTTTCCTCCTCCAAGCAGCGCTGAACAGGTTCAGAACCTACCCTCTAACCCCGCTCAAAATCCTCCAACCATTGACTTAAGTACCCCCAATCCCCATCACGCCACCACCTCCTCCTCAAAATACCAACTTTCAAACCTTCCATCTTCCTCAAAACCAAAATACGAACAATGCTCAGACATTCCCCCACCTTCACATTACCAAATACCTATCCATATTATCAAGCTCCATCAGTTAATTGTTCAAATATCCAACCAAGTTACAAATATCCACCACCATACTACCAAAGTACCCTTCCTAGCTACCGAGCTCCGTAATATTCAAATTTTCAAACCCAAGTGCCAACTCACCAAAATCCTCCAAACTACCGTCAAGCACCTTCACACTGTCCTCCTCGTCTAAATCTTGAGAAGATACCTTCTAGAGTCTTTAGTCCTTTGGTTGAGAGTCGAACACAACTTTTTGAGAGATTGAAATCAGCTGGACTGATACAGACAATTGATCCAAAAATCATCAATGTCAACTCCAAGTTTTATAGACCCGATCTTCATTCTGCTTACCATTCAGGAGGTGTTGGACATATTACTGAGGATTGCATCAACTTGAAACATAAAATTCAAGACCTAATAGATCAAAAAGTCATCACTCTTCAGACTGTCACCCCTAATGTCAATAGTAACCTCATGCCTAATCATGGAGGGGTGACCACTAATGTGATTGAAGTTGAAGAAGATTTGTACGTCGAGAAAGTTATAATCTCAGCCAACCTCGAAAAGCTTGAAGTTGTATCCTCTCCAACCATAGAAGAGAATTATGAATTTGGGATCAAAGTACCTCATCAAGCTTTTGCTATAGTACCGAAGGAGGGTCAGAACAAGCAGAAGATTGATCATGCTTTTCAAAAATCATTGCCTCACTTATATAAATCTTTTCCAATGCAAATTGGTGTAGGGAAGGAATCAAAAATTTGATCAAAGAAGGTGAAATTGTGCTTGAAAAAGATGATTGACACACCAGTCATACTAGACAGCGAGTCAAAGGAGCAAATGCTCAACTGGACATCCAGTTCGCTCTTGATTCCTCGCTCGTCTTGGTAGACATTGACAATTTTATATGTTATTTTCAAAATTGGTTGTGTTTCGATGAGGCTCGAGACCCTCCTTTACTCTATTTTCGCCACACTATGTTTTAAATTCCTTCTAATATTTTGAGAAAAAAAAGAAGAAGAGAAAGGAAAATGACTTATTGACAAAGTTCTTATTTTCTCATTTCAAATGAAAACCTCCTTTATTGTGAAAATTTGCTTTCCTTGATTTATATTTGCTATATAACGGTATCTCCCTATGATTTCAGTGAAAATATTTTTAAATCTATCAATATCATGTCATATCACAAGTTGAATGAACGAAATGGGGTAGATGCAGACGAGTTTGAGGACTACAGTGGGAAGATCATTGTACCCAAACAGTGGTTGATGAATTCAGACAGTTCAAAAGTCACAAAGAGTCGAATTCAGAAGAGATTGGAATAATGAATCAAGAAATTGATGAATGCGTCAAAGAAATTAAAATTGGTGCCTATCTAACAAAAGCACAGGAGAGAGATCTCATCGGTTCGCTTAACAATACACATCAATACATTTATTTGATGATATTATATGGTTGAGCATGAACATTAGGTCTCACAAGTCATCAATCTACTCAAATGTTGTCGAAAGATATCATGTTGGAAAGCTTGATTTCTATCATTTCCTTGTAATCGCTTTTATTCATTTGTAATAGTTAAGCTTAATATTTATCCATTTGTAATGAACTACGTCTAACCTGAATTCTCAAGAATGAGATACGTAGGTGGCCTATGTCGGCCTCAGTCACCCCTTTTATCCCTCTTAATGTTTCTTTGTTTATGAATTACGTTGACCTGAATTCTCAAGAATGAGATAGATCCTCGAGGTGGGGAACTACGTTTATCCTGATTCTTATCTCAACGGGATACGTATGCGCCACAAGAGTTCGGTCATATCTTCTGTAAGATCTCTATTTTTTCTTTATAATAGAAATTGGGACAGAATGTTTGAGAGGGACCAAGAAATTCTCAAGAAGAAGATCCCACTGGAATTCGCAACTGGGACAAATCTTTAGGAAAATCTTACAAATCCTGTAATTTTCTCACAAACAGTTAAAGATAAACCATGACAGTTAACTGGACAGAAATTTTGAGGATGACCTCAAAATTTTGACAGAGTTCATCGACAATTTAGAGCAATGTTGGATGCTTCCCTAACAAGTAATCAGATAGACCTTGAGACATCAACCTCAAAGACGTTTAGTAACCTTGATGTGACATGACACTTGACAGTGACCTTTTCCAAATATTCACTTTTTGAAAATCTATTTTCTTTAAAAACTTTTCCCCTGTTTCAATTATGTTTACATAAAAATATTTTGTCTTATCCATCAAAAGGCGACAGATTGGAGAAATCAATTGGAGATAGGAAGACAAGGAGCAGAAAACCAAAGAGATCGACACAGAACGGTTTATTTTTAAACTAACAATTTTTCTATGGATGCACATTTATAGGTCCATAATGCATGTGCAACTCTGTTAAGATATGGAACAAATGAAAATCCAGATGAACGACATTTTACTGTTTTCTATCAACTAAAGATACCCGGAGGGCGTTATGTACACCATATTATCATACATGATAATATTACTATTCAGAGTGTTATTTATATCGTATTTTCGAATGAGATAATACCACTACTCTGAGGGTCATTTTTATTTGTATTGTCGATTGAGACAATACTGTCACTCAGAAGATACGTACAAGATCACCTATGTTGCTCGGTGAAGCATCATCTTCACTCGGTATCGATAGACATCATCCTATCAATAATTCATGTTCATCCTACCAATGAATCTTTATCATCACCGTTATCACCTTAGCGATGGATCGTCATCATCATCTCAGTCGTTAACCTAACGAAGGATATTTATTATCATCATTATCCTAACAATGGATCAATATTATCCTACTAGTGGATCATTATCATCATCCTACCGATGGATCAATATCATCCCACCGAAGGATATTCATTAGCATTATCCTACCAATGGATCATTATCATTATTCTATCAATGAATCAATATCATCCTATCGATGGATTTTCATTATCATTATCCTACTAATGGATCAACATTATCTTAGCAATGGATCATCAACATCATCCTATCAATGGATCAATATCTTCCCATCGACGGATCTTCATTGTCATTATCCTGCCAATGGATCAAAATTATCCTATTAATTGATCGTTATCATTATCCTACCAATGGATCAACATTATCATATCAATGGATCATTATCATTATCCTACCAATGTATCATCATCATCATCATATCAATGGAGCAACATCATTATCCTATCATTATCGTCATCCTATCAATGAAGATTCATCATCCTATCGATAAAGTATCAATATTATCATCATATGGATAGAGCAACATCGTCATCCTATCAATGGAGTATCATTATCCTATTGATGGAGTAGAGTCATCATCCTATCATTATCATCATCAACTTATCAATGGAGCATCAACATGATGATCCTATCGATGGAGCATCGTCATAATCCTATGAATGAAGTAGCATTATTCTGTCGATGGAGTAGCATCATCATCCAATCATTATCGTCATCATCCTATCAATGGAGCATCAACATAATGATCTTATCGATAGAGCATCATCATCATCTTATCAATGGAGTAGCATTATGCACATACACACGCACGCACCCACGCACGCGGGCACCCACTCACGCACGCAGACACACACGCGCGCGCGCACACACCCACACAAACAAACTATTCTTATCTTCTCATATATATTTCCAACTTCACCAACTTCAAACAATCCAACAGGAGATATGCATCTTCTCCCATAAAGAGCTTCATAAGGAGCCATTTTGGATGCTAGAGTGGTAACTAGTGTTGTAAGCTAATTTAATAAGAGGTAGGTGATCATCCCAATTACCTTTTAAATCAATCACACAAGCCCTCAATATATCCTTTAAGGTCTAAATAGTGCGCTCTGCTTGACCATTTGACTGAGGATGAAAGACAGTACTTAAGTTCACCTTTGAACCCAAACCTTTTTGGAATGACTTCAAAAACTGTACAGTAAATTGCACACCTCTGTCTAAAATAATCGAAACTAGCACCCTATGAAGTCTAACCACCTCTTAAATTTACAACTTGACATAGTCCTCTGCTGAATGGGTAGTCTTTACCGGCAAAAAGTGGGTTGATTTTGTCGTTCTATCGACAATCACCCAAACCGAATCATGCTGCCTATGAGACCTTAGTAAGCCTGTGATGAAGTCCATATTAATCATCTCCCACTTCCATTTTGTAATATCTATATTTTGAGCCAAACCACAGAGCCTTTGGTGCTTAACTTTAACTTGTTGGTAATTCCGACACATAGCAACGAACTCTGCAATGTGTTTCTTCATACAACTCGACCAATACACTTTCTTAAATCACGATTTATCTTTGTGGAACCCAGATGAATGGAATAATTGGATCTATGAGCTTCCTCCATGATCCTATCTTGGAGTTCATCCACCCTTGGTATACACAACCTACTGTGATACCTCAATACACCATCTCCCGTTGTTCAAAAGCCAATACTTTTTGCTTATGAACATTTGCCTTCGTTTCAAACAAAATAGGGTCTTGGTCTTACTTATCTTTCACTTATAACACTAATGATTATCCATCACCACTACTCCTCCTTTTGTGGAATTCATTAGGCGAACTCCTAAGCGTACAAGTGTATGCACATCATTTGCTAGTTCTTTCTTATCGTCCTCAAAATAGGAAGTACTACCCATAGATGACCTGCTCAAGGAATCATCAACAACATTAGCCTTACATGGGTGATAAAGAATATTCATATCATAATCCTTGAGTATTTCTAACCACCCCATTTGTCTAATATTAATCTCCTTCTGAGTAAACACATACTAAAGACATTTGTGATCGGTGAACACATTCACATGAACACATAAAGACAATGACACCATATTTTCAAGGCAAATACTACGATAGGCAACTCTAGATCATGGGTTGGGTAGTTCTTCTCATGAACTTTCAACTTTCTGGAGGCATAAGCTATACCCTTGCCAGCACATACAACTCAAACCAACTCTAGACGCATCACAATATATGACAAAACCTTGAGTACCTTCTGGTAAGGTCAACACTGGCAGTAGTCAACCCCTTTTTCAATTCCTTAAAGCTTTTCTCACAAGCTTCAGGCCATTAAAACTTCACTGTTTTCTGAATCAACTTGGTCTAAGGGGATGAAATAGACGAGAACTCTCTATGAACCATCTATAATAGCTAGCCAAACCCAAGAAACTCCCAATATGATTTGGAGATGTGGGTCTAGGCCAATTCTACACTACCTCTATTTTTTGACTCTCAACTTTAATTCCCTCTAGAGAATGCCACAGACCCAAGCCAAAACTCACACTTAGAGAACTTGATATACAACTCTTTATCGTTTAGAGTCTGGAGAACTGTTATGATATAGCTAGCATGATCTTCCTCATTCCTCAAATAAATTAGTATGTCATCAATAAACACAATAACTAACATATTGAAATAATGCTTGAATACTTTATTTATAAGATCCATGAATAATGCAGACCCATTGGTTAAACCAAAGGACATAACAAGGAACTCATAGTGACCATAATAGGTCTTGAAAGTTATATTTAGAATGTCACATTCCCTTATTCTTAACTAATGATTGCCTGATATGAGATCTATCTTAGAGAATTAATTAGCACCCTAAAGCTTGATCGAAAAGATCATCAATTCTCGGGAGAGGATACTTATTCTTGATGGTAACCTTGTTCAAGTGATGGTAATATATAAACATGCTTAAAGAACCATTCTCCTTCCTAAAAAAACAAGACAAGAGCGCCCCTAGTTGAGAAACTTGGTGGAATAAAACCCTTACAAGAAGATCTTTCAATTGTTCTTTAATCTCTTTCAACTCTACTAGTGTCATTCTGTATGGAGGAATAGATATAGGACGAGTATCTAGAAGAATGTCTATACCGAAGTCTATTTTTCTCTCAAGAAGAACTCCACGAAGATCTCCTAGACTTTTGAAAATTCTTTTACTACTGAAACTAGGTGAATATGAGGTATCTCAACACACGGACTAAGTAATAGACACATCCCTTAAAAACTAATTTTCTTGACTTAAGGTACTAAGTAAAATGACCCTTAGGCACTATTGAACTACTTTTCCACTCTAAGACTGACACATTTAGAAACTTCAACATTGACAACTCAAGTTTTACAATCAACCGAGGCATAACATACATGAAACTAATTCATACCAAGGATGACATCAAAATCTACCATGTCTAACTCAACTAAATAAACCATGGTACTCTTGTGATAGACGAAAATGGGACAATCAGAATAAAATATATAATTAGTTGACATACCTTTAGAATAAATACAAATTAGAAAAAAATGTCAATTCAGAAACAATGCAATATAATTTTTGAATGAATACAACTATTAATTGTAAAAATACATACTGACTAAAACAGTGTCAAAATTCAATATATACTTCCAAATTTAAGAATACAAAAAACAATAAAACTATGAAATATAAAAATAAATACTAACTGTGGTACATTGAGATAACTATAAAAAACAGAATACAAAATGAATTAAATATATGAAATACAATTTCAAATCTATGGATACAAAATACAATAAAATAATAAAATAAAAAAATACATACTAACTAAAACAACAACAAAATTCAATATACACTTCCAAATCTATGAATACAAAAAACATTAAAACTATGAAATATATACAATCAAACTCATATAATGTGTTACATTGACATAACTAACACACAAAAAAAATTAGAACACAAAATACACTAAATAGAAGAAATACAAAAATAAATACTAACTATTACATAATAAAAATTCCATATACACTTCCAAACGCATTGTAACATGATTTTTTTTAATCTTAAAAATTACTAAACAAATTAAACTAAATATGCAAGACACAAAACATGCAAAAAAAAACCTCTTCTCCAACAAATTGATCTTCTTCAACTTCATTGTTTTGAATTTGTGTGGGATTTTGCACATCGACGGATTCAGACATTTTTTCCTGTCATATATACTCCTTAGATTTAGAAGCGGAACCTACATTGTTGTTTAATTTTGAGTGAAAAAAATTAAATGATGAAAAATCGAAAGAACTTTGATTATTTTGTCCAATACCTCTAGTAACTCTCTTGAAAACATATATTGAAGAGAGAATTATGTAGTCTCAAACCGTAAAAAATGTTTTAAAAACAACAACAAAACAAAAAAAATTAAAAAAAAAACACTAAAATCAATAAGTAAATAAATAATGAATCTGAAAAAATAATACCCAAATCAATGTTAATCTTCAAATCAAATCTTACAACGAAATTAAATGAAAATAATAGAAAATATTAATATATTGAATCGAAAATCTGTGGAATTGATTTGCAAAAATGTAAGAGAGAAAAATTGAAAAGAAGAGTAAGAAAACAGAGAAAAATCCGGGAATTTGATTAGGAAGAAAGTAAGAGAGAGAAATTGATATGCTTAAGAAAAGAGAGTATAAAAATTAAAATGATATTAATATCTATCCAATTACATAAATATAGGAAAATATATAATCTATGAGAGAGATAAAAAAGTGTAAATAATGAGAAAGAAAATATTAATAATATCAGAATAATTATTTATTTTTATAATAATAATATTTTTGACATGTTTACTAATATTATTAAAGTATGGATATTATCACTAAATAAGTTGACTTTTTTGACGAATTAGCTAAATTTCCCTATTTATTATGTCATTTGTTAAGCTATTATATGGAGAGAGAATCACGAGAGTAGTCTGAAAAAAAGAAAGAAAAAAGATAACTGGAAGTGTTGACCGTGGAGGCATGCCACATCAGAAGTCTCATCATCCAGCTTTATATCGATATATATATTTTATATTTAACTTTTTAGGAGCCTTCCATCAACTTATCAAATGTACGTTTTCTTTCTTTACATTTCCTTTCCTTCTTTGTAATTCATTGTTCATTTTAGTTTCATTTTTAAAAATTCAGAAATTTTGCAAAATACCTATGAATTAAAATTATAAATTATGTTAAGATTATATTTTTAAAATTATATATATATATATATATATATATATATATATATATAATTTTAAATATGAAGTTTTTATTTGAACCTGCAAAGTGCGAGTTAATTCCTAGTGGTGTTATAATATCAGGTGATGTTTAAACAACTTTAAAATTGTTACGAAAAGTATTTAAATACCCAACAAGTTAAAGTGTTAAAATAAATTTTAGTACTTATGTGAGGAGTAATTTGATATATTATAGTCTAAATGGCTGAAAGCTAAATGAAGAAGAAGTAAATATGAGATGTGAAAAAGTTCATCTAAATAAAAATTGGAAAAATTATATAAATTAATATATTTTAAAAATTAATTACTGATTTTAGCGATACTTTTTGTTTATTACCATTTATAGCAATATTGTGATAAAAATCTGTAATATGTATTAAAATTGAATTATGTATGCAATATATTTGAATTATAATTGTTTTTGAAATATATTATGTTTGTTTGGTAAAAAATGTCACATTGTATTATAAGTCTATAAAATGTTTGATAAATATATTATCCATCACTAAAACTTGTATTATATGTGAATAATAAATTGTTCTTTGTAATATGTATTAAACTTGTATTATAAATAAATTAAAAATGATCAAATACAAAAAAATGTTATTACTATAAATCATAAATATTTTTTTATTATAATATATTTATGTAAGTTTTCTATAAATATTCAGTAGGATAGGAATGTGAAAGAATCTTTGCAATAATGTGTAGTTAAAATTTTACTCATATGAGTGGGACGGTATGATGATCTAATTAGTTTTATTTGTCGTATAATTTATAAGAAATTAGATTTTGTAAGTGAACTTTATTTCTTAATAGATTAACGCATATACTCTTTTGCTTAAACGATTCATATTGTGATTACTTCAAAATTTGATGTGCAAGCATAATTTACTACGTATGTTAAATGATCTCAATCTAATTTAAATTGACATTACGTTGTTAAAATAAATTCTTTAACATTTACTGTTTATTGAATTAATATTTATAATATTTTTATTTAGTATAGTAGTAGAATGATAATCAACTTTAAATTTTGAAGCTTCCTACTTTTAATAATAAAAAATGATCATATTTGGCCTTGCTTTATCACATTTAAACATTACTCTTAACTTTTTATTTTATGAAAAATACTCATCATTTATTACTTCCTTCTAATATATATTTATAGGAATAGTTTGTTACTATCTCTGAAAATATTCGAGTCTTAATTTGAATGATAAAATAGAAAAAGAAGAACAATCTTATAACAGAATCAAACTAATAATATGTAATTATGATTTTCATTTTTGATAGTCTCTTAGAAAGAAAGGGATAAAAAAGCAGAAGTATAATTTGAATTACGTTTTAAAATTTTTGTAGAAAAATTTTATGTTGTTGATGCTAATTTTAGAATACATAAAGATTTCTAGCTTCATATAAAGGAGTGCGATATCATATCATTTGTAGGACTACAAGGGAAGAATAAGAGAGTCTAAGAATGACAAAGAGTTATTTAACTATAGACATGTCTCTTTGCGTAATGTAATTGAAAGAACATTTAGTATAAAAAAGTAAATTCAAAATACTGCGACAAGGCATGAACAACTATGCAATAGGGATGCAGGTGAGAATAGTAGTTGCTTGTGCCGTATTATAAAATTTTCTGTGTGCAACCAAAACAGTGATGAAATATTCAATGAACATGAACGTGATGATATGATTACCGATGAAGATGACGAACAACCGACTTAAAGTAACAATATTATTTCGTTTTCTTAGAGCTTATCGGGAAGAGATTGTTCATAGAATGTGGAAAGATTATATAAATGAATAGTTTGTTACTGCATTTTCCGGAGATTGTTATAATTATAACCGAATCAATGACAAGTTTAAATATGCATTAATGTATTACTCTTGCATATATTGTTACTTTTTTTAATTATTGATTGTTATCAATTATGTTATGAGATTATTTTTAACAGAACATATTCATTATACAAACTTATAGATCTTTTAAATAGTTCTAGAACTTACGGATACAATTTTTTTTTTAAAAATAGTCAAATATTTTTTAGAGAAATATTATTTGACAAAAATACTAGTAAACTTGGACAGAACACTAGCTAAAAGAGTTTAAATAAGTTAGTAAATTAATTGAGGTAAAAGAATATGTTCCAGAGGATCCACATAGGAAAATTAAAGTGACCACGAAAATTTAACACTATACAAATAAATATGATTATTGGAGTATAAGAGTAAATGTAACCCCTTATTTCGATGAAGAGGACAAATATGTCAAAAAGACATGTAAATCTATATATCTATATAAATGAGGATTATAAAGGATGTGATGTGACACCTTTCTATGATCTTTATTCATTTTTTTTATTTTTCTTTTTGTATTTGTGTAACGACCTGTTTAGTCGTTTTGAGCAGCAGATTTTATTTCTGGAAAAACTGTGTGAGTCGACGGAACCCACGACGGACCGTCATGGGCACGACGGGCCGTCGAGGGGGTCTCGTTCCAAAAGACTTAGACTTCTGAAATTTGGGTACTGAAATCGACTCTCTGAACTTGG
>NC_028643.1:37950758-37952686 GCF_001406875.1 Solanum pennellii | reverse complement strand
AGGGTGAGCTAATGCTTCTAGCTTGGACTGGATCTCCTTCCTCATGTCTTGATGCCTTGAAGTTTCGGCATAGACTAGCTTTTATTTGTTTTAGCTTCTTAGAATACTCTTAGTTTAGTAATTTGATCATAGATGTTCTTGTGGTGATGACTTCCAGATTTTGGGGAAATAATAGATGTTGAATTTTAGAAGTTATTGAATTGTCTTTTATTAAGAGTTTAAGTCTTCCGCATTGCTTTATGTTGATATTAAATTGAAATGTTAAGGTTTAGATTGGTTGGTTCGCTCACATAGGAGGGTAAATGTGGGTGCCAGTCGCGGCTCGGTTTTGGGTCGTGACAATTTGATATTTTTTAAATTATTTTTTCTTATAAACTTATACCTCTTTAATTATATAAATTTTATTCTTAAATTAGCTTTGATAATATTCACAACTCTGAACCTGTCATATTCATAACCTCTTAAGCCTTCATATTCATAACTTCTAATTATTTAATACGAAAGATTACATTAATACTATAAAATCACACTAAAATTGTGTGTTATTTTGTAGTCATCTTTGGTTAGAGAATTAGTGAAAGACATGTTACAATATTTGTAAGCTTTGAGGTGCATTATCTTTTTCAAATATTCTTTCATATATTACTTTTAATTAGCAAGTAAGGCTAATATGTCAACATATTTTAATTTCTTCTAGATAAATTATTTTGTTTTGTTATCATTGAGATTCATTTTATGACTAATAATGTATTTGTTATTATTTTTCTTGACTCTTGTATATAGGATGAAATGATAGCATCAAGTGATGAAGATTAATTGATTTTGAGCTATATATATTGATTATTCTTTTTTTTTTAAGTGCTTAAGAAATAATTTTTTTATTATATATTTTCCTTTTGAATTAGTTATGTGTTGTCAAAAATAATTATGTAGGAGAACTTATTAAATGTAATTTTTCCTTATTCTTTATGAGTTAAAATATTTTATTTTGTTGTCTTTGAGATTCATTTTAGACTAATAATTTATTTGTTATTATTTTTCTTGACTCTTGTATAGAGGATGAAATGAAAATATCTAGAGATGGAGATTAATGAATTTTGAGCTATATAGTGATTATTCTTTATTTTTTTAGGTGCTTAAAAAGTAATGTTTCTATTATTTTATTTCCTTTTGAATTATTTATGTTTTGTCAAAAATGATTATATGTGTTTAAATGTAATTTTCTCCTTATTCTTTATCTTTTTTTTCTTTTGGTAGCTAATTTTTTTAACTTATTTGATCAGATTTGCCGATTATAGGAGATATATCTATAACGAAAAATGGTAGACATTCTTGCATAATTTGAGTTTACAAGGAAAAATAATTTGATATGCCTAATATAATTACAACTCTTTCTATGTTGAAATCATACATTTAATATTATTTGTTTGTGTTCATGAATATAGAAATCCTGAGTTATTATAAGAAAAATATCTAATTTATTCTCTTTAGACCTCTATATAATTCTTAGATAATTTAATTATATTATAATGATAACACTCTTCAAAAGTAATTATTTGTTCAGGTAAATTCATCTCTCACTTTTTTATTGCTAATATTAGTTTATTGTGTTTGTGTCATATAATATTTTAAAACATAGAAGTAGAAAATGAGTAAATGAATATCAATATGCTACTTAGAAGAAATATGTACATATACTTTCATAGTCTGGTGAAACAATTTTTATTAACAAAAATGATAAAACATAAGTGTAAAGTTAATTTCTAATTTTGAAAATTGTAACGACCTGTTTAGTCGTTTTGAGCAGCAGATTTTATTTCTGGAAAATTGGCTGAGGAAACGGACCCCACGACGGAACGTCACAGGCACGACGGACCGTCGCAGGGTCTCGTTTCAGCATACTTAGAAATTCTGAAATTGGGTACTGA
>NC_028643.1:37878456-37942188 GCF_001406875.1 Solanum pennellii | reverse complement strand
GTTCTTGTGATGATGACTTCCAGATTTTGGGGAATTAATAGATGTTGATTTGTTTTATTTAATGAGTTTAAGTCTTCCGCATTATTTTCTGTTGATATATGTTAAAATGATAAGGGTTAGATTAGTTGGTTCGCTCACATAGGAGGGAAATTGTGGGTGCCAGTCGCGGCCCCGGTTTTGGGTCGTGACAAAAATATACATTATTTTATTTAAAATAAATTATTTATTAATATGTAAAATTGCAATTCTTAAAATTTTTATTTTTGTTGTTTTTTAGAAGATTTCAAGTTGTTTATTAATAAGTCTTTATATTTTCATATTTGTTATTTTTTGAAAGTTCTAAAGTTATTTCAAAACTGCGATTAATTTATAATTTTAAAAATGTAGTTGGTTTCCTTCCTTTCTGTTTATTTATAATAAAATATTTATCTCAATAACTCAGATCTGTTTGTCTTTTTATTTTCTATAATTAATGTTCTTTATTAGAGTAATAGTGTACAATTATTACTCTTATTATGTTATAAAAGTTCAAAGTCATATTATTAATCCTCTTAATTACTGTGACTTTTCATTCTTAGGAATTTATTATATTAAATGTAATATTTATTTAAAATGTGAAATATACTTTTTAATATTTTGTGTTTAAGCCAAACAAAATTAAAAGAAATAGGAATTTTGTATGAGTCATTTTCTTGAATCTTTTTTGCGTAGTTAATGCTCTCTTTTGTTTTCTTTTATGTTATTTTTAAATTTTTCATTTTTTTTCCCAATATAAGTTGTCCCAAGAATAATTGAATATCTAAACCTAAGTATAATGATGATAATAATAATAATAATAATAATAAGATATGAAATTTGACTAATTAAGATTGTTAAACTTTTTTATTTAAAATTTAATTATTAAAAACAAATATTAAATTAATCTAATATTGTACAATAAAAATAATTAAAACATGTGATGATTGGGTGATGACGAGGGAAAGTAGTAGTAATTGTGGATAATGATTTAAAATAGTGTTGGCTAACTATATAGTCATGAATACTACTTACTATTAATAGTAATCCAAGTTACACATTGCCGAAAAATTATACTAAAAATATAATTAAAAAGATTACAGATAAGCATAAAAGAAAGATCAGATTTCAAGTTTACATAAATATATATTATAAATTATACTAAAAAAATCTCAAATAAAAAAGAAAAAAATGATCCCAAGTTTACAGTTAAGTAGTTCTGATATTACCCAATTCTTATTATCTTCCTTTTTATCTATGAAATTTATTTTTAACATTTAACTTTTTGAAGTTGAGATATATTGATTTCTTAAAAAAATTTCATATTTAATCTAAATATTTTTCACAGCTTCTCTTTTGTAAAATTATGTGATTAACAAAAACTTCTTTATATTAAAGTAATTATTGATATTGATGTGTAATTTTATTTTAGTTCTTTTCATAACCGCGCGGCTAAAATACACTAGTTTAACATAATAGGCGTAAATATAACCTTTTTGAAAGTATATTATTTGCTTCAAAGGTACATACATAACTCTGTAATAAATATGATCCTAAAATTCAATAAGAAAAACAAATATATTAAGGACATGAAGATTTAACATGGAAGGAATAAATATAACTCTTTTTTAATACGAAAATAAATATGATATTAAAATTGAACGAATATGAAAAATATATTAAAAAAATATAACCCTTTTCTATTTAATAATATATGCTATGTGCGTGTAGGGCATTTGAAAAGCCAAACAACCATTCGTTTAACTAATCATTTCGAACATATATAGAAAATTATAGTTCGTCGCCTCGTAAGAAATTGCCACACCTTCATTTCATGTTTTATCTGATACACTTTCTTTTTTAAATCTAAAAAAAAATTAGAAATACATTACCCTTTAAAAACAATTAATCTTACCATTCTGATTTTCAGTAAATAAGATTTCTTGCCCTTGTAGAAATTGAATAGAAGAAAAAGGTTTTTCACATATCGTAAAAAAAAACTTAAACGACGAAAAAAGTTTGTAAAGGAACTGGAAAACCATCTTTTCTGATTTAAACAAAATGAGGACGTTCCTATTTTCAAATGAACAGATAGGCAAGAACATTATGACAACATAACATCCCAAGACATATAAGCAATGACACAAAACCAATTGGTAAACACTAAAAATAACAAATAACAAAGATGAATTTCACTTAGGATTTTGGTTAAAATTAAGAGTTGTAAGTGGCCTTGATCTTTCTCTAAAAAGAAATGATTAAGATAGAGCTAGATAGTTTGAATAAGTCATATCCAGTAAGTTTTAAAACCACAACCGCCCATTGGAATGTATTATTATTATCCATATTTCCATCACCACTGCCCATGGTTTCTTCAAAACAACGAATTGAAATGATAAGGAAATACCAAACTAACGTACGTTACTAAAAGAACATAAACAAGTCCAAGTTGACTCATTATAGAAAAGAGAAAAAGAGGTCCACATGCATGCAATGAACTTTTATGTGACATGGAAGCATTCTATCACAAAAATTCTTACCTACATACCAAAGCTAACACAAATTATTGACCCCAATGAAAACACCCTTTCGCTTGACTAACTAAACTTAGATATATTAATCCATCACATAACGTAACAAGTAGTCTCAAACTCTTATAGGAGTATGAAACTCTTAATAAAAAATCAAGAGAAGGATTGAAATAACAAAAATTTAGGGATGTACTTCACTTATATTTTGCTAGATCGCGAATGACCTTAAGTTTAGAGGTGTTTCTAAGACTATCAATAGTTTGGAAATGAAATAAATAATTCGCACCAAATTAATTTATAGGTGTTTTCGATGTTTCTCTTTGTAAGACATAAATTGACTATAGATTTGTCAAAACATAAAATAATAGTACCAATCACATGGCTCTTGATATGAAGTGAATTTGGACTCTCTTCTATTCCTATCCTTTCTCCTTCAAAACAGGCAATTAATTAAGTTACAACTGCAACTATCTGATATTCAAATCTAACTACTTTATTTAAAAAAGAAAAATAAAATTGTCCCACCATGTAAATAATATTCAACTCCTATGGCTATATATAGTCGGGCCAAGTACCTTCCTTTTCTTCATACTAAATTAGAAAAAAACAGAAGATGGAGATGCCGGTTATCGACTTCAGTAAGCTAGAAGGTGAGGAAAGATGTGCAACCATGTCACTTCTCCATCAGGCTTGTGAGAAATGGGGCTTTTTAATGGTAATGAATGAATGTATAATTCTGTTTTTTAAGCACTTTGATAAGATGCTAATATTGATAAGAAACTAATGCAGATAGAGAATCATGGAATTGACAGTTACTTGATGGACAATGTGAAGCAGTTCGTGAATCAGCACTACGAAGCCAACATGAAGAAGCGATTCTATGAATCAGAGCTACCTATGAGCTTAGAAAAGAATGGAAACATCAGCAACACAGACTGGGAAAGCACATTCTTTGTTTGGCATCGTCCAGCTTCCAATATCTATGAGATTCAAGGTCTCTCAAAGGAACTTTGGTAAGTCAACAACACCGCAGCATAAAAGCTTCAACAATTCAATAAATATGCTAGAATTAATGAGCAAACAGACGTACAACTACTTACCGATATCCTGCACTAAGAATACTTCATTATTATTGAATTTCACATTTGAACTATGTATGTTGTGTGCAGCAAAGCAGTAGATGACTATATTGATCAGTTGATCAAACTTGCAGAAAATCTTTCAGAACTAATGTGTGAGAACCTTGGCCTAGCGAAGAGTTACATCAAAGAAGCATTTTCAGGCAGCAAGGGTCCTTCTGTTGGAACAAAAGCAGCGATATATCCTCAATGTCCCCGCCCTGATTTGGTCAGGGGATTGCGCGAGCACACAGATGCTGGTGGTATCATTCTCTTACTCCAAGACGAACAAGTTCCAGGTCTGGAATTCTTCAAAGATGGGCATTGGGTGAACATTCCACCTTCAAAGAACAACAGACTTTTTGTAAACATAGGTGATCAAATCGAAATTTTGACCAACGGGATGTATAAGAGTATTCGACACCGAGTGATGGCTGAAAAGGATGGGAATAGACTTTCCATTGCCACCTTTTACAATCCTGCTGGTGACGCCATCATTTCTCCAGCATCAAAGCTCTTGTATCCCTGTCACCTCCGCTTTCAGGATTATCTGAATCTCTATTCCAAAACCAAATTTGCTGAAAAAGGCCCTAGATTTGAGTCTGCCAAAAGATTGGCCAATGGGCATTGAGGAAGAAGGATTATTATATTTCTTACTTATAATTTCAGTGATATATTTTCCCCTTTTTCATTTTGGGCATTCTTTGGGTTAAAATAGAAGAGAAGCTGATGTATATAAGCTTCCTTTATCATGTCAGATTGCACTAAAGTTTTAAGGCCAAAGTTAGGATTGCTGTTATACATTGACCAATGACGCTTATAGAGAAAGAGAAAAATAAGTTGATCAATGTTTTGGTTCTATCTATGTATAAAAGAAAAACTAACTGATTAACAGAGCATGTCTTGATAGTGGCTGATTGATGATTATGTTGGGTATGTAGCAAGAATTGATGGGAAATAGAGGGAAGGAGAGAAATTTGAAAAGTTGAGAACTTTAAAAGTTGAGAATTTGAAAAGTCCTCTTATGCTTTAATGAAAAAGGCAATTGTTCCTTGTCGGTAATCGAAAGGAAAATAGGAGAGTTTAAATACATAAACACTCCTATTAATTGTTAAAAGGGTTGGAAAGAGGGACCTTGGAAAGAGGACCCCCTCGCGCCGTCGTCGTCGTCGCTCGCTCGCTTCGGCAAATGATCGAGAGATTATTTTTTGGATTTAATTATTTATTTAATTAATTACATGGCCAAAAAAATATTTTCAATTAATTAGTTGATAACAGAAGTTAACCCAAATGTTTTCAACTTTGTAGTTAACCCGACCCGAGGATAAACTACGATATTTGTGGACTGGCAGGTCAACCACGTAATTTATCCCTCAAGCTGAACGAACTTGACCTGCTCCTTTAGTTTAGGCTATAGAGTTTACTCGGATCCGCGCGCTTCCGTTTTATTTAAAATTCCCGCCATGACTGTTTTGAAAGGTTGCAATTTTCAGGAACAGTCAATACCATTTGAAAGGTTGCAAATTTTCATTAATGGTCGTGTCAATTCTGAAAGGGTTGCAACCTTTCAGAATATATTCTTCTTGCCTATAAATACCACTCAGTCTTCAGAATATTTTCCAAAAAATTTTCTGATCTTCCTTCTTCTTCTAAAACATATTTCTTCGTGTACTTTCCTGCTGTGGATTGATTCGCTGACTGTAGAGTTTTTGGTATCTACACTCAACTGATTAAGATTATTTTACCCTGGGAGGTTATATTTCAAATCAAACCTCGAATATTAGAGGAAATAATTTCCTTAAGGGGACATTGTGAATTTAGTGGACTTGATTTTCTTTCAAACTAAAGATTATTTCAGATTCTGGTAAGTTTTTACAGATTTAAGTATTTTTTAGAAATAAATTTCTGTTCATCTTGCTTACTGGTTCTATAAATTTTCAGTTACTTCGTGTTTCTGAACACTTTATTACAATTAGTAATTTCTAATTTTGATAACACAGATTGGTTAACAGATTATCCACTACCTTCAGCTGTGAGGATACCATTCTTTCAACCAAGAATAATATGTTATATGTATAGTCTGAATATGATTATCTAATAAGAGCGAGACAACACCATATGCAGAGTCAAAAACAAATTCCCCCTCAAGACCCATTGCCAACTTGGGTCGGACTTTAAAGTGAACCCTTCTATTTACAATTTTTTCAACTCAACGCTTAAATTCAACGAAACACAATATTTTCAACACCTCTGACCATTCACCAAACTTATATGACAGTAAAATTATTGAGTTGGAAAAATGTGTAATGTACACACCGATTAAGAGAGTGAATAGATACTAATCATCTAGGTTACCCAGAATTTTCACTTTCGATATCAAATATACTATTTTAGGAGAATATGACATGCACCCGCTATCATTTGTAAAGAGTCTAAGAAACATAATTTTTTATCAAAAATTAAAAATACACATAATCATGAAAAAATTAAAAAAAGGAAAAGTAGAAATATCCCCTTCCTCTTCTCATTTCCGGTAGAAAAAATAAATTAGGTCACCTCCGCCCATAGGTTTCCACCATTTTTTGTAATCTCACTCAATTTTAAAAGAAATTACTCATCCTTCAAGCATCCCACAACAAACATACAAACAGGAAAGAAGAAGAAATTTTCTCATCGAAAGCTCAAATAAGAAATGGGTTATGTGAAATGAAAAAGAAATAAATTTCAAATTCCATTTTTTGTTTGAATGCTTCTTTGGGCTGATTTTATTTCTCATCGAATAAAAAAGGGGTTACATGATTTCAGGTTTAAATTCAAATTGAAACTTCTCTCTAAAATTGAAAGCTCAAATCACAAGACTATACGGGTTGAATCGAGGTATCCTGATAACTTGACTTCATATAGGGACAACTGAGTAGAAGAACTCAGCGTTGGATTCGTTGCTTGGGTTGTTATAGGAAGATGACAAGAATGTATTGATTGGTGTAGCTCAAGGAATAATTCTGATGTTGGTCTGTTTACTCAATTCCAACTCTTCGCTGGAGATCAAGGAGAAAACACGATTCCACAGTTGCTTCGAGCAATCATATTTTGATCATTGAAGGTTTGTGTATTCTCAACAATTTTCAGCGGGTTCATGAAGATTGTTATGTGGAAGAAAAATTCATGCATAGTTTTTCAAGCGCTGGGTTATACATGTAAATAAGTATTTTTATTTCAAAATGAATTTAATTAACTAATGGAGAATTTGGAAAGCCAAAAGAAGGTATATTTTAGAAGTGTTAATTTTCCTTGGAGAAATAGCAACTGCAAATACACTTGGGAGTAGCATTTCTTCTACTTGACACTTGTCAAAAGTGAAGACAATATCTTGGCCTATAAATAAGCATGAATTATATGAGCTAAGTTGAGAAAAATCAATTCTAACTCTATAATCTTTCTTTCTTGCTCTTACTCTCTCGTTTTGGCTTTCTATTTTCAAGATAATTATTTTGGCTAGCTTATTTTATTTCGCACTAATAATTTGTTAATACTAAATAATTTGCTGATTCCTGTAACCTCTATTTAAGATAGGAAGTGCTTATTTAATTTTGGGGAAACAATTCACGCCATTGAAATATTTTCTTAGGACAATGCCCAGTACGACTCAAGTATTTATCTATTTTTCGCACTAATATTCGTATATCTTTGTAGTAATTTTTGTAATCTTATTTTAGGACTAATATTTTTCTAAAATAATAAAATTATTTATTATTATTATCGTGAGATTTTCTAATATTTTCCAACAATCTAAGAAACTATAGCAGATAATTCTACTCCTGAAATTATTTCTGATTCTACAAATGGTGGTACTAATCCGTCTACCCCAACTTTAGTAATATTACCTTAAGCCAAACCTTTTCCAGATGTGTCAAATACTGAAATCTCTGCTAATAAAAATTTTAAAAGATGGAAAGAGCATTTTTTTTCGTTGCTTGATGTTCATGGAGTTTCTCATGCTTTGATACATCCACGACCAAGTGCAGAAACTAATAACAAAATTCTAGAATCATGGCAATATACCAATAAGTTATGTCGTCATAATATATTACAAACTATTTTTAACAAATTGTTTGATGTTTATTGTAGTTGCAAAGAAGCAAAAGTTATTTGGGAAGCCTTAATCAAGAAATTCACCGCTGAGGAAGCTAACAAACAAAAATTTATACTCTGAAGATATTATCAATGGCAGATGAGTGACGTGAAAAAAAAGAAAATTCAAATTAATGAATATCGAAAATTTCTTGAAGACTTGAAGGTTGAAGGAATATTTCTACCGGAAAAATTTTCTGTTGGAGTGTTGATCGAAAAATTACCTGAGTCGTGGAATGATTATAAAAATAAGCTAAAACATAAGCAAACAAACTTTAGTGTTGAGCAAATAGTGAATCCCATTTTAATTGAAGATAATAACAGAAAGGAGACATTTAAAGCTAAACAACTAGTTCTCAACGCAAATTTAGTGCAAAGTCAAAACAACAAAAATAACAGGTATGTCAACAAATCTCAAGGTAATAACCCCAATTTTAAGAAAAAGAAAAGTTGTTATTTCACTTGTGGAAAACCAAGTCATCATGCAGTTCAGTGTAGAAGAAGAGTTAGAAATGACAATGAAAAAGGTTATCCTCCCAAAGCTAATTTAGTTGAAGGAGATGAAATTATTGCGGCTGTAGTTTCTCAAGTGAATCTTGTGGCACATGTAAAAGAATGGGCAGTAGACTCTGGGGCTACTTGAAACATCTGTGCAAATCGAGAAGCATATGCCTCCTATATACCAATAGGCGATGACAGTGAAGTAGTCTACCTCGGAGACTCAAGAACTGCTTAAGTCTTGGGAAGGGATAAAGTGGTCTTGAAGCTCACTTCGGGAAAAACTTTAGCCCTTATGTATGTGCTACATGTTCCGACAATACAAGCAAATCTTCTTTCAGTAGCTTTGCTAAATAAAGTTGCAATCAAAGTGATATTTGAATCTTACAAGATTGTATTAACAAAAAATAATGTGTATGTGGGAAAAAACTATTGTAATCAGGGAATCTTTGTACTTAATATTTTTAATAACAATGCATCTACTTACATGATAAAGTCTATTTCCTTGTGGCATGCTAGATTAGTGTTTTATCGAAAAGAGGAAAAATATTATTTTCGAAGTGTTATCAATTTTTTAGAGTCGCCACTTAATTTTTTGAGAAAAATCAAGAAAAACATCATTTTAAAAAGACTTAAACAGGGAAAATCATCTGAAAACTTTTAAAGGGGTTCGGAGATTCCTATTAATATCCTAGGAAGGTTTAAAAGCACCTAAGACGTCCGCTAACATGCGGTTTTCCGGCAACTAACTCAATTTGGCTAAAATCTTTTAACTTAAAAAAATTAGGATGGTAAAGATTTAAAATACTAACTTATTACCTAAGCGAGTTATTTGCAAAATTATTAATTTTAAGTCGATAAAACATTTAGAGGTGTTTTGCGTGGATTCGGAGTTTCCTAACCTTAAACTAACGACAAATAAAACAGACAAATAACCAAAGCATGTAAAGTGAGAGAGAGGAAGAGAGATTTGGGTCTAACTCCGGATCTGTTCGCCTTGACCGGGATCGGACCCACATGTTTTGGATTTTTGACCCATTTCCTTCTGCACCTGTCCTAAACTAACAATACGATGATAATAAATAAATACGAAAATAAAAAGGACAACAAGGGCTTAGGTTCAAAAATAAGAAAACACAACATATGTAAATTAAAAAAAGCAAAGTGGATTTCTTGGTCCGAAATCTTCAACTCCAGCCTGTACGTCTATTTTGTGAGCTTGACTCGGGAATAGGGAAATTGAGCCGTTATGGCTCGATCCGAGAATGTGAAGGGAAGGAATGGAGTCCCAATGGACTCGAAGGGAGTTCATATGCAACAAAGAAAGGAGGAATCGAGTTAGAATGAGCTAAAAACAAAACTTTTAGAGATAAAAATAAACTCTTGTATTTAGGATAGTAAACAAATTTAAAATAGCAAAATTTGTAAGAAGATAGTGAACAAATAGTTTGTTATCAACTATCTTTAAAATCTAAAAAAAAACATGCTCATCTAAGATTCATCTCAAGTGACAAAGACATGATAAAATCTTATTCCTAGCTTAAACAACATCAAGAGATAAACTTAGCCTACCAAGAATTTACTAATCAAAGCATTTACCCTCCCTTTCCATTTGCCATTCTTATTTTATAAAAACATTTAAATCGCTTAAAAAAAATTAATCAATTTACACCAATTTCTTTATTATTTAAATTTAAATTAAATATATTTTTTAAAAAAAAGCTATTTTTAATCTATTTCTTACATTTTATATATACTCAATTTATACTTCCTAAAATCGTTATATGGCTTAAATTTTTTTTTATACATCACCTCGTCCTTTATTTATTATGATCTACTCTTCATGGTTTATTCTATTCTACTTTTTCAATCAAATACTGCCCGTCATTGACATAATACAATTCATACTAAAATTTAATTACATTCAAGTCATATATCAGTCACTCTAGTCAACTACATTGATTCAAACCTTTGCTCCTTTTGACATTTTATTTACATATATTATAGCCTTGAAATTCATTACTCTTCAACATTGTTCAATTTACAACATCTACATCTTCATCAATAAATATAATGTCCTTCACTTTCTGTAAAAAATTTACCACATACATATTTATATTTTCACAAACATGACTTAACATTCATTACTCCCCTTTGTTTTGTTTGTTTTTCCTTTAGAAAAGAAAGAAAAAAAATGGTCAAAACCAAATGAACCTAAACTACCGACCGAACTTAGCAACCAGTTGCCTATGTATTTACGCAGGAACAAAGTAACAGACAAACCTTTCCAGAGAAGCATTCCCTTTTTTTTTTTCAAAGAGAGAGCTTTTCAAACAAATGCAATAAGGAAATGGACAGCCATGACTTCAAATTGGAAACAAGAAATTATTTTAATTTCCAATACGGACAACAACTCACTGCTAATTTCAGCCTTTTTTCTTAGAACACGATAACCATAACACGACAAAGTCAATACACGAACAAGACGGACAACCAGAATTAAAACCATGGCGAACTCAAGCCAAGATTCTCACAATAAAAGATGCAAGACTAGCTAAAGAGTAACACGACATTACATGAGACTTTAGCCAATCGAATACTTCATTATAAAACCACCATACGATTCCAAAAAACGCACAAGGGGAGTAGCATAATGACTTCTTTGACGCTTAAGAACACAAAGTCACAAATGGGAGATATGCTTCAACAAACCCGGATAGAACACAGTCAAGATGATTGACAGATGACCAAACCAAGCTTATGGGAAACATAATGGCAGCAAGTTCGAAGAGAACAAGACTGCAATGCAAACTTAGATAAACATTTAACTACCAAAAAAAACATAGTAATATCTTTTAGAGAACAACCTAGATCGAACACATCGGACAAACTCGTCTAGAATCCACAAAGATCTTTATAAGCAACCAACATAAACAACTCGAAATAAATCAAGGAACTACGGGTTATTTACCTTGTTGCGGGCAGCAAAGCGAGACAACACGAACGGAAGAATCAACGACTTCACCAACACATTTCAAGCTTCAAGAACTCTTGTGAATATCAACAGGTTCCCAACACATTTCAAGCTTCAAGAACTCTTGTGGATGTCAACAGGTTCCCAACAAACCACAAGCAAGAGAAGAAATGTATATTTTAGACGTATGTTTTATGTGGGTGTCTTGGCACAAGAAGTATTCTTTCTATATATTCTCACCAAAATTCTCCCACTGAACCTTTCAATTTTAATTATTTTTTTAAAAAAAACTCTTCTGCCCTCTTTTTTTTCTTCTCCCCTTCTTCCTTTTTAACAGTGAACAAGAGCAAAATATATATGAGGGAGATTAGGGTTCGAATATTGGGGGGAAAAGAGAATATCTTTTATGAGAAAAAGTCTCGCTTTCAATTTGAAATTCAAACAACGTTTCCCACAAAGGAGAGACACCATTTTCCGGAGTTTTTGGCTTTATTCCCGAAACAGAAAAGGGGTGGATGGCGGAGATTGAATTCATGTCCTTGGCGGAATCACGTGGCTAAATCCGAGCCAAGGGGACGAAACGCGTCTGAAAAATGGCAGCTAGGACAGTTGCCTTTGGATGAAAAGAAAAGCACGTCGAGGGGGAAAGACGAAAAGCATCGTACTTGCTACTACTTTTCCGTCTTGATGCCATTCCTCGCTGCACCGTTGGATTTTTGTTGTTCACACTTGTTTGTATGCTGTTAAATTTCCTCTTTGGTGAAAGAGGATAAGTTGGGTCGGGTCGGATACAGAGTTAAAATTTTTGAAGTGGGCCGGGGCGGATCAAAAGGGAATCGGGCCTGGGGATTTTCTAGGGAATTGAGAAAGGGTCCAAATTCATCTTAAAATTCCAGCAAAAGGGATGGAAGGTTGGTTTAATTGTGAATAAATTTGGGCTGGGGATATTCAAAGTGCTAGAAAATGGGCCCGATTTTGGTCCCTTTTAAAATGGACTTAAAAGGATGGATTTATATATTTAGACAAGGCCAAATGGGTTACAAATTTGACCAAATCGCTTACTAAATTTAAGCTCAAACTTGTGAGTTTGGCTTAAATTTAAACAAGACAAACTAAATAATCGATCGACGAGCCTCTTGATTTTTTTTAACAAGATAAAATAATTATCTTAATACTAACAATTTGGACAAACTCAATTTAATAAAGTTTTAGGCGAAACTACATCCTTTTGAAGTGATTTTCGAATATTCATAAAATAACTAATTACATATAAAATTATCTAAAATAAAATATATTACTTAAACCATATCGAAACGAACCAATGAATTAACTATAAACTACGGATCCAAACCACAAGCTACTAAACTAGTTTAATAAGGCATTAAGTGGAATTAAAATCTTCTGATACAATTTTGGATATTTTGTAAGATAAATTAAGCGTATTAAATATATATATATATATAGGTATGTGTATATCACTTTAAAGATTATAAAACGGCTAACACAACTTTAACAAATGACTAAAAGAAAGCTTTGAATTTTAAAACTTCAATTATTTCAATTCGCTTGGAAATCAAGAGGTTCGAGAATTAATTATCATTGAGGAGAGTCAAAATTGGGTGTCAACATCACTTGCCCTATTAATTATGAAGCAGATGAATTAAAAACTTAATAAAGTAGTCTTTTCCATGAAAGGTATACTCGACTCTTGTCTATTTTTACGTGTTTAGTGAATATTGTGATACATTTCTCGAGAAATAATAAATGAATGATAATTTTTCCTAGAGACAGTGAATCAACAAATTACTTTCTCAGTCCAATAATACGGGTGCACTACTCCTCTGTTTCTAGTCACTTGTTCACTTTTTTTAGTTGTCCTTGATAACTAGTTTATTTTGACAAATCAAAAGAGGACACTTTCTTTTTACCTATTCTATCCTCAGTTGATTATTTTGAAAAATATAGAACTTCTTGAAACTCTTAAGTTTTTAATTCATCCGCTTCATAATTAATAGGGATAAGTGATATACTCACTATGTCAATCATTGTTTTCTTAAGTAAAAATGCACCAGTATCCCCCCTAGACTATGACCAAAATNTATATATATATATATATATATATAGGTATGTGTATATCACTTTAAAAATTATAAAATGGCTAAAACAACTTTAACAAATGCCTAAAAGAAAACTTTGAATTTTTAAACTTCAATTATTTCAAGAGGCTCGAGAATTAATTATCATCGAGGAGGGTCAAAATTGGGTGTCAACAACTGTCCCTCATTTCACCTGGATTGATGCAAGAAATTCGAGGAAAATGAAATTGACTAGTCAAATTTTGACCCACCACATTTTTATATTTAGAAATGGGATTCGGTACGGACTCTAGGAATTATGGCCGAACCTTAGAAATGGGTTTCCTACCTATCTCAGGCTATATGCGAATTCAGGCCGCTTGCAGTTCGATAAGCTTGATTTAACACGATTCTGAAAAATTCAAAATCCATCTCGATACCGAATTATGAATGGACCAAAATGATCGAGAATAAGATTTAAGAGAGAGTGTTGGAATACACCCGAGTTTTAAATATCGAGCCCGCCTACATATCCTTAAACCATAAGAATCAGACTGTTTGTAGTTCGACTCAATCCGATTGAAAAGGAAATCTATTATGCTAGATAACCTTTAGTTTTGGACGAGTGACAAATTAAGTTGAGTATGAAAAAGAGTTGTGTGATCTCTTAGTTATGAATGTGGCGTGTTCCACATTCATAATTAAGAATTTACACGGACATAATTTCAAAAGACTTCGACATATTATCATTTAGATTAGAAAGATGCTTTCGGCAGATACTAAAGGATGCGAGACCGAAACTGACAAAAACCAAAGAAAAACCACATGCCTTTTAATAGGGGTGTGGTTGGATTGTGGTGGAAGTCGCTCCTCTGCTCGCGTCCTAAGAGTTTGACAGTCCTCTTTGGACTATGTCCCAGTTCGCTGCCAAGAAAAAGTTTCACGTTGTGCTGCATCCCTTTTGATGTCGTCCGCACCTGTGGTTCGTTTTTGGAGAATTCATCCTTTTGGATGCTCTCGACAAGGCTGAGATGAAACTCGTCATCATAAAAATTCAATTAAAATGGGAGACAATGTCTTTTACCGTGTCGACATATAATTGTTCTCCTCGACATTTGACGTTAACTTGATTGGTTTGACCTAAAGCAAATAAAGCTTATGTCTTGTCTTTGCAAGATAATCTCGAATGTATTCTTCATTTGATGTCAGTATAAAGGAAAGTTGATGCCGTGTGCTAGTATTTCTCTTGATGTTGTCTTCGATGCTCTTCTTGATGTTTACTTTTATCAAAATAAGAGAATGCAGTTGATGCGGATGGATAAGTATTTCTCTTAGGGTGCACCATTTTCTTTTTGGTAGTGCATGCTTTCTAGCGGGGCATGAATATTTTCTTGCGATATGTAAATTTCAACGAGGCATGGAATCTTCTCGTGATGCATAAACTTCTGCGAGGTATGAAGCCTTCCCGCGAAGCATAAATTTCGACGAGGCATGAAATCTTCTCGTGATGCATAAATTTTGCGAGGTATGGAGTCTTCCCGCGAAGCATAAATTTCAAACGAGGCATGGAATCTTCTCGTGATGCGTAAATTTTGCGAAGTATGGATTCTTCCCGCGAAGCATAAATTTCGACGAGGCATGGAATCTTCTCGTGATGCATAAATTTTGCGAGGTATGAAATCTTCTCGCGATGCATAAATTTCAACGAGGCATGGAATTTTATCGTGATGCATAAATTTTGCGAGGTATGAAATCTTCTCATGATGCATAAATATTGAATCGCGATGCATGATTTTCCGCGATGCATAAATATTGACTCGCAATGTATGATCTTCCGCGATGCATGAATATCGACTCGCGATGCATGAATATCGACTCGCGATGCATAATGCTCCGCGGTGCATGGATATCGACTCACGATGCATGAATATTGACTCGCGATGCATGATATTCTGCGATGCATGGTCTTCCGCGATGCATGAATATCATATCGCCTCCAACGATGATAATGGTAAAACGACTCCCATATAGGATATCGTCTTGATCAATAATAAAATAATTGTCCCCTCCGGATAATGCATAGTATCATATCCGACATTATGATGCAAATGACGCCTTTTATGGAAACCGTAAACTCTTTCTTGAGATTTTGCTTGATTCTCCTTCGAATCTAGCCGGACGTCATTTATAAATTTCATGCTATTGGAAATTGATTGAAATAAACAATTCATATTCCCAAGTCTCTGACATAAGACATATAAAATACTTCTGGCTTCTGGGAAAAACTATTGATTTTGGGATAGTTTTCTCCTCTTTGGACTTCTCCATATCATCCATCGGAAGAATTTGTTGATTTCAGAGAAAAACTATAAACCTGCGTCCACAGAATAATTGTCAGTTTTAAAAACAAATTGATCTTTGTCGATTTCTTCAGTTGATTTCCCTATCTCCCGACTCTTGATAGATGAGACGAAATATTTTTGCCAAAACAAATGAAACATAAAAGGGAAAATTTAAGAAAAATAATTTTTTGAGAAATAGTATTTGAAAAAGGTTACTACCAAATCATGTCATATCAGGCTTAACAAACTTCTTCGAGTCTGATGCTTAGAGGTTTATCTGCTGTTTATTCGTTGGAAAGTTTTCAGAGTCATTCTAGACTTGTACATGATCGATGCTGAAGTTTTGAGGCCATCCTCAAAATTTCTGTCCCAGTTGCAAATATCAAAACATCTTCAGTCTTGACTTGTTGAGGAATTCTTCTCGAGAATTTTTGAGTCCCTCTCAAAAATTCTGTCCCAGTTTCTATTGTAAAGAGGGATAGAAATCTTACGGGAGATATGATCAAACCCTTGTGGAGCCTACATATACCGTTGAGGTAGGAATCAGGTCAAACGTAATTCCCCCTCAAAGGTTGGCAAAATAAGAAATTTACAAAGAAACCGACCGAGGCCGAGACGTATCTCATTCTTGAGAATTCAGGTCGAACGTAGTTCAAATATAAAGAAATATTAAAAAGGATAAATGGGTTGACCAAGGCCGACATAGGCCGCCTACGTATCTCATTCTTGAGAATTAAGGTCAGACGTATTTCATCACAGGAGGTATAAGAATTTAAGCAAAACGAATACAAGCAAATAGAATGATTACAAGTAAATAACAGAAATGCAAACCGCAACTTCACACGTAGTATCTCTTGACAACGTCTGAGTTGACAGGTTTAGTCCATACGGTGCCATCCATCTCCGACATGACCAAAGCACCTCCAGATAATACTTTGCGAACCATGTAAGGTCCTTGCCAGTTCGGTGCGAACTTTCCTTTGTACTCGTACTGATGAGGAAAAATACACTTAAGAACCAACTGACCAACTTTAAAATTTCTAGCTCTTACTCTCTTATGAAAGGCATGAATCATTCTCTGTCTATACAATTGACCATGACAGACGACAACCATTCTCTTCTCATCAATCAAAGTTAGTTGATCGATCCGCTCGCTCACCCATTCAGCATTACTCAACTCAGCTTCTTGGATGATTCTCAATGACGGTATCTCAACTTCAGCATGTATGACTACCTCTGTTCCATATACTAGTAAGTATGGAGTAGCACCAGTCGATGTTCTGACAATCGTTCGATAACCTAGTAAAGCATATGGTAACATCTCATGCCAACCTCGATGCTTGTCAATCATTTTCCTCAAAATTTTTTTGATATTCTTATTGGTGGCCTCTATAGCTCCATTCATTTGACGATAAGCAGTTGAATTTGGATGAGTGACCTTAAACTTTTCACAAATCTCTCTCATCAGGTGACTGTTTAGATTTGCACCATTATCAGTAATGATGGATTCTGGCACTCTAAATCTGTATATCAAATTGTTGCGAACAAAATCAGCCACAACTTTCTTGGTTACTGACTTGTAAGAAGCTGCTTCCACCCCTTTGGTGAAATAATCAGTATCAACCAAAATGAATCTGTGTCCATTTAAGGTGGTTGGCTCTATCGGACCGATGAAATCCATTCCCTAAGCTACAAATGGCCAAGGTGAACTGCTAGCATTATGTTCGTGAGGTGGCACTCTGATCAAATCACCGTGCACTTGACATCTGTGGCATTTTTGCACGAACTTGAAACAATCATTCTCCATAGTCTTCCAGATTTACCCGGCACGTAGGATCTTCCTTGCCAAAGTGAGCCTATTCATATGCGTGCCACAAACTCCAGCATGTATCTGTTCAATCAGTTTCACAGCTTCAACGACATCGACACATCTGAGAAGACTTAAGTCTGGAGTCCTCCTATACAGTACTTCTCCACTTACAAAGAAATTGAGAGCCATACGGCGTATCGACTTCTTTTGATTAGACGTAGCGTCTTTGGGATAAGTTACAGACTCCAAATATTTCTTTATATCAAAATACCAAGGCAAACCGTTTGGTTCTGCTTCAACATGGGAACAATGGACTGGATGTTCTTTCAACTCTATATCTAGATGATCAATATAATTTGTATCCGAATGTTTAATCATCGAAGCAATGGTGGCAAGAGCATCAGCCAATTCATTCTATATTCTGGGAGTATGTTTGAACTTTATCTTACGGAATCTTTTGCACAACTTCTGCACACACTGTACGTAAGGTATAATCTTCGGATTCTTCACATACCATTCTCCTTGAAATTGATGAATCAAAATATCTGAGTCTCCAATAACCAACAACTATTAAACATTCATGTCGATGGCCATTTCAAACCAAGAATACAAGCTTCGTATTCAGCCATGTTGTTTGTGCAATTAAATTGGAGCTTAGCTGCCATGGGATAGTGTTGACCCGATTTTGACACTAAGACTGCTCCGATACCTTAACCTTGATGATTTGTCGCTCCATCAAAGATTAATCTCCAACCTGGATATGCTTCAGAAATATCCTCACCCACAAACGACACTTCTTCATTGTGAAAATAAGTCTTAAGTAGTTTATACTCTTCATCAACGGGATTTTCGGCAAGATGATCAGCCAAAGCCTGTGCCTTTATCGCTTTATTAGTCACATACACAATGTCAAATTCACTCAATAACATTTGCCACTTAGCTAACTTTCCGGTCGCCGTCGCCTTCTGGGAGATATACTTCAGTGGATCCATTCTGGAAATGAGGTATGTAGTATACGAGGACAAATAATGTCTCAGCTTTTGGGCTAGTCACGTCAATGCACAACACTTTCTCTCCAACAAAGTGTAACGAGACTCGTATGGATTAAACTTATTGCTTATGTAATAAATAGACCTTTCCTTCTTTCCTGTTTCATCGTGTTGACCAAGTACGCATCCGAATGCACTATCTGAGACAGATAAGTACAGCAACAAAGGACTCCCTTCTCCCGGAGGAACCAATACCGGTAGATTGGACAAATAGTTCTTGATAGCATCAAAAGCAATCTGGCATTCTTCAGTCCACTTTGTCGGGGCGTCTTTCTTCAAAAACTTGAAAATAGGCTCACACACCACGGTTGATTGAGCTATGAATCGACTTATGTAGTTTAACTCCCTAAGAAACTCATCACCTCTTTTCTCGTCTTCGGCTGAGGTAACTCTTGAATTGCTTTAATCTTAGAAGGGTCGAGCTCAATACCCCTCCTGCTGACAATAAATCCCAACAAATTTCCAGTTGGAACTCCAAAAGCGCATTTGGCGGGATTTAACTTCAAGTTGTAACGATGCAAACACTCAAAGAATTTTCTTAGATGTGTCAAGTGGTCCGAACTCTCGCGGGACTTGATTATGACATCATCCACATACACTTCAATCTCCTTATGAATCATGTCATGAAAAATGGTCGTCATAGCTCTTATGTTGGTGGCACCCGCATTCTTGAGGCCAAACGACATCACTCTGTAATGATGTACACCCCAAGGTGTAATGAAAGCTGTTTTTTTGCGTCTTCCTCATCCATAAGAATTTGGTGATAGCCTGCATAACAGTCCACAAATGACTGCATCTCATGCTTGGCACAGTTGTCAATCAAAATATGAATATTTGGAAACAGAAAATTATTCTTCGAGCTAGCTTTATTGAGTTCTCTATAGTCAACACAAATCCTAATTTTCCCGTCTTTCTTGGCGACCGGAACAACATTGGCCAGCCAAGTTGGATATTGTGTCACTTCCACCAAATGGGACTCTATCTGCTTGGTGATCTCTTCCTTAATCTTTAAACTCAGTTCAGGCTTGAATTTTCAATTTTTTTGCTTCACTGGATCGAACCCCGGGTTAATCGGCAGCTTATGAGATACGACATCAGTACTCAACCCTTGCATGTCACCGACTTCCCAAACGAACACATCAATATATTCAGCAAGCAAATGAACTAGGACCTCTTTCTGAGCTTCATTTAGGTGGGTGCTGATCTTAACCTCTTTAACACATTCCGGATCCCCAAAATTCACCGTTTCCGTTTCCTCTAGATTTGGTTTATGCTGATTCTCAAACTGTCGAAATTCCTTGGCGATATAATCTGGTTCCTCACTTTCTTCTTCGTAATCGTCAACCTCGTCATTACCAATCCCATTTTGTTCATTTAGCTCGTGAAATGACATGACATTGGCAGGTCTAAAAATTATGTTATTGAAATCATAAACAGACAAAGTTAGGAAAGGAAAGTATGACAAACGACTAAATAAATAAAGTTAAAAAGAACAACAAAGAGGCTTTCATTCAAAATTAAAAACAATAAAAACTTTTGCAATGGAATAGGGCCATGTTGCCCTTTTTGAACATCACAATGAAAATTCAAAAATTCGAACAGTTAAGAAAATGCAAAATGGTGGGTCTCGCGCCTTTTCCGGACTACCACCGTTTTAATGTGCATGAAATGACGACTTTCTAACAAAGAATTCGGGGGATCAGGATAGGCGTGGAGGTCCAGTTCTGGAGCACCTCCCCTGGCTCAGCATCGCGGATAACGGCTAGCTCGACCTCTTCCTAAACAACAACATCGATCTCCTCGAAGAGGTCACCGTTTCTTCCGAAGGTCTTCAAGCTCGGCATACTCCCGGATCGGAAAGGATTGATACAGATGTGGGATCGGCTTAACCAATAATTGATCATTTTTCTTCTTTACCTTTATGTCATCATCTGTGGGGATGTACCCCAAACCATACCTTGATCCCTTAACGAGGACCGGAACAGGCTCAATAATTCCTTGGGAATCTCTTCCCAATCCGAACCTTGGCTCAAAAACATTCTGTAGCATCACAGTGGCTATCATCTTGTACACGACAAACATTGGAGTCTGTGGGGCCAAGTCTTCACCGGTGGCTTTCACCAGCTCCACCGTGTAATAGTCTGTACCTCGCGGTATCTCATCGATGATCAGCACCTGTCTGCCAAGGTGACTCCCCTCGCCATGAATAGCCAGCTTTTCGTTCTTCCACACGAGCTTCATCATCTGATGGAGAGTAGAGGGGACGGCTCCAGCCATATGGATGAACGACCTTCCCAAAAGAAGGTTGTAACTAGTATCTATATCCAATACTTAAAATTGCGCGCTGAATTCTGCAGGGCCCATTTGAATGGTCAAATTCACTGCTTCCAACGTGTCTCTCTGAACCCCATCAAAGGCTCTCACGTTGACTTGGTTTTGCTCCAGTTTCCCAAGGTAAAACCTTTGCTGCCTTAACGTCGACAACAGACAGATATTAAGACCAGATCCATCATCTACTAAGACGCGGTTGACAACCTTTTCACGACATATCACAGTGATGTGCAGCTCCTTGTTATGTGATCTCCCTTCAACAGGCAGCTCATCGTCACAAAAGGTGATTCGGTGCCCTCAAACAACCTGATGAATCATGGTGGCCATGTTATCGCTGCTTGTGCCCGCGGGTACATACGTATCATCGAGAGCTTTCATTACGGCTTGCCTGTGGGATGCCCATATAGAGATCTGAGCTGGAGTCTTCTCCAAATGCTTGATGATGGAATAATATTTTGGTTGCATTCTCCTCCAGAATTCCTCCGCTTCTCCTTCGCTTATGGGCCTCTTAGCCTGACCCTTCTTCTGTCCTCCGAGAGCAAGCTCATCAGGAGTGTAACACCTTCCAGACCTGGTCATGACTTGAGCAGCAGCAGTTTCAATAACAAACTTAGGCTTGACGAGAGTTTCTGACGGCACCAGGGTAACAGCCTTTGCAGGTGTCAAAATAACAAACTCTCTCTTCTCTTTGGCGCTTAAAGAAGCGACAACCCTTTCCAAATCATTGTGAATGATGGGAGTAATCATCTTCGTTCTGCACCACTCTTCATATGTCTCGATCATATTGACACTGCTGCCTCCATGATTTGGCAACGGGTTTGTGTTGACATTTGGTGCCGCCGGTTGGAGAGAGACTACCTGTTGATCAATCATATCCTGAATTTTGTGCTTGAGGTTGATACAATCTTCACTATCGTGCCCAACACTGTTGGAATGATAAGCACATCTCTGATTGGGTTTGTAGAATTTTGAATTGACATCCATGGGTTTGGGCCCCACAGGGTGGATGTATCCAACCGTAGCCAGTCGGTCATACAGTTTTGCTCGGCTTTAGCGAGCACAGTAAAGTTCCTTGAAGTCATCTTCTCAAATCTGGGTCGAGGAGGGTCATAAATACCTTGTTGAGGAGGAGGCACCTGATGATAATTTATGGTATTTGGACGGGGAGCTTGGCTTCTGGGATATGGATTTGTTTGGTAATTTGGCGATGGAGCTTGGTAATTCGGAGCGGAATTTTGGTATAGTGGAGCTTGGACTTGATAAAAAGGAGGGGGTGCTCGGTAACTTGACTGCACGTTAGCACAGTTGGGAGCAACACCCTGGTAAAGAGATGGAATTTGGTAAGGTGGGGGGGGGGTGATTTGGGTAAATGGGAGATGGATTTTGATAGTTTGGGGGTGGACTTTGGTATAGTGGAGCTTGGACGTTTGGATAAATGAGGGTAGCATTCTGATTATTGACATGACTAGATTGCGTGTAACAAGATTGGTAGGATTTTGGGGAAGGCCGGGAACAACCTTGGGAATATGATGAGCTTCTGGAGGTTTTCCTTCCCCCCATATGAAATAGCAGCAACTTATTCTCTTTTCTTTCTCAATAACCCTGAAGATCCAGATGACGCGGCTACATGGGCTATCTTTTCTGATTTTAAACCATCTTCGATAGTCTCACCAATCTTGACTATCTCGGCAAAATTTGCTCCAACGATCAGCATGATTCTATCATAATATTCCGACTCTTGCACGCCCACGAACACTTCAACGATTTCTTTCTCAGTCATGGGTGGCCTCACCCTTGCCGCTTCGTTTCTCCACCTATAGGCGAACTCCCTATAGCTTTTGGTTGACTTTTGCTTCATCTTCTCCAAAGAGTACCGATTGGGAACAATTTTTACGTTGTAGGCAAATCGATCGATGAAATCTTTGGCCAATGCATTCCAGCTGGGCCATTGTCTGGTTTCATGCGAGGTAAACCATTCAAGAGCTTCCCCACACAGGCTTCGACTGAAGATCCGCATCAATAAAGCTTCATCCCTTCTAACTCCCACGAGCTGGTCACAATAGGCTCTCAAATGAGCCATAAGGTTGCCCACTCCTCCAAAGGTGTTAAACTTCGGAATCTTGAACCCTTCTGGAAGGTACAAATTTGGGTGGATACACAAGTCCTCATAACTAAGTCCAGCAATATCGGGGATGCATTGGAGCTCCTTCATAGCCTTCTTGATCTTTTCTTTTATATCGACCTTTACATCTTCCTTTTCCCTCCATTCCTTTTCTTGTTCCTCGTAATGGTCCAACTCGGATCCATGCATATCGTCCTCGGCAGGGACAGGAACTTGGAAAGTGGATCTCTTTGGTAGGGGTGGAGCTAGAGAGGGACTTTGAGCATTTGGGGCGGTTTAATAATTCTGTGCGTAGGTCTGAGGATTGGTATTCTGATTTAAGTGGTGGTGGGGTGTTTGGGGATTGAAAGCATTTTGGTTTTGATTTTGGTTTTGGTTTTGTGGAGGTGGAGCGGTCTGATGGTGAGTATTTTGAGGATGGGGTGGCATTTGAGGATGGTTGTTTTGAAGAGGAGGTGGAGTTTGGTAGGATGCTGAAGCATATTAGGGATTTTGGGTAGTCAGATCTATAACCGACGGATTCTGAACAAGTGTAGATGGCTGGTTCTGAGTTGGATCCATATTTGAGGAAGGGAAATAGATTGGGGGACTTCCGTCAGCAACGTTAGCAGCAAATCTAGGTGGAGGCAAATCCTGCCTCCGTTGCATTTCCACCCTCATCTCTGCAATCTGCTGCATCAGCTGCATAATCAACTCATTCTATTCTACTACGGTGGGTTGAGCAACCACAACATCAGTAAGACTCACTTCTTCATTATTATGCCCCATAACTGCCTTTGCTCTATCTGAGCTTTGTCTATGGAAGGAATCTGCGAGACCTTTTGATCAACACAGATCAATTTCAAAGTACCTGGGAAGGAAAACAACTCAAAGGCAGATTTGTCAGTGCGGATTCAGAGTACATAAATGCATAATAAACACACAAAGGGCAGATAAACACACAAGTTTCTTTGTTTGAGGATATCTTCAACCCACGAGTGAGGACGAAAACACATTTTTTGACAAGCAGGAGTTTGCCTGTTTTAGTTTTGGATACTGTCTCAGAAAGGCTAAATCACGTTGAGCTACAGTCTTCTTGCAGCTGCTTTTTGACGTCTGTTGATCTGATCTTCATATCTTCTCGTAACATGAAGGGGAGAATGAAAATTTATAAAGATAGGGGCCGAGCCTGAGAAGGCTGCCTACGTATCTCACAAAGAGAATTCAGGCCCAACGTAGTTCGAGTACAAGATAAAACATTTTTATTCATAAATTCATTACGATTACAAGGAAATTGAAAAGCAACAGTAGAGTTTTTAAAAGATGAAATGATGACGACACATTAGTCATTTCTGTTCTTGTTGCAGCATTAGTCTCATCCTTTTAGATGGCCCGGGAATGGAGGCTTGTAGACGATTTCCTCGTCGTCGTCTTCCTCAGTCGCTTCAGGGTGAGCGTTGCCGGGGCCACTATTGGTTCCTCGCTCATAGACAGGGTGAGCGTTGCCGGGGCCACTATGGAGGGCTTTGTTCTTCTTCCTCAGTGCAACCATCTTTCCTCTCATGGAGAAGAATTCTTGCATTTCCATTGTTAGCTCCTCATCAAGTGACATGCTTTTAGCTAACAGAGCGGCTGTCTCCGATTCTATACTTGCCTCTGTCGCTACTCTTTCTTGCACTTTCAACCTAAGCATGTCCAACTTCTCTCGCAACTCCTCTTTCTCCATCTCAACATCTTTCTTTCTTTTCATCTGTGATGTCAGATCCTCATCCAGCGTTTCGATTGCAACTTTGTAGAATGCGGTGGCAATGTTTACTCTGGTATGTTCGATCTTTCTATGTAGTACTTCTTCAGTGAGTTCCATCTGGATGTTCTTACCCTTGTCCATAGCAGTGATTTTACCTTACCTGAGACGGTAGAGTAATGTTTTAGGATATGTGGTATAGGAGGTGGTCCTTTGTATGAGAAACTTGAGACTTGGAAATTTTGGTCGGACATTTTGTAATAGTGACTTCTGTATATTCTTTAAAAATTTCAAGATAGGAGTGGGTCTACGATATCCTCATTCATAGCAACATAACACATAAGCAGTTAAACACACGTATATCGCGTCCTAAAACATACAGGGGACCCTTTTTTGCCAAGGGTAGGCCTAGCATATTTGAATGATGTACGTGTGAATTTAAACCAAATAAACAATTCCCCCCAAAATAAATTTTACTAGTGAATAATAATGTTCAAAAAGGGGAAATAGAGGATAAAATATTAAAGACAAACCCACGCAGGGGCCATTTGAAAGTGAAACAAAGGCAAGCCCACGCAGGGGCTAAAAACGTAAATACCCACGCATGGCTGAAGTCCACTATGCCGCTCCAGATGATCCTGCTTCATCGCCGTCTCCCTGAGTCTTGTATTGCTGAAACATATATCTCAACATCAACAAGAATCCTTCACCCAGGCGTCCTTTATTTTCCAAGCTCTCGTATCGCATCCTCTCGATTTTCTCCTTGATCCAGGTATCGAAATCATCATAACCACGTCTCAGTCTTTCTACCTCTTGAGTCACCCTCTCAAGAGTATCTTGGTTCTCGACAAACTTAGCGTACACCTCTTTGGTCTCTTCCTTTACGTCTTGTAGCTCGACCACTGCTTTGGCTTCTCTGTGCATTCCGCTGCGAAAGCTACGCGGGGTTTGAAAGAAGACGTTTTGTATGTCCTTCTTCTGCCATTCTTTGTAACCCTTGTCATACCCAGCATTGAATCGATCAGGGGCGATGGTGTTTTTATCCATATGCTTGGCACTTTTCCATTCTCTGAACATTTCAGACGCGTCGTGCACTCTATCCTCTCCAATATCGTATATATAAGCGCCATAGTACGCTTCTTTAGGTACAGTTTGTCTCCTTTCGAACTGTCGCAAGACTCGAAAGGGTGCATAAGGGCGAATTCCCCGAATACCTGGGAGAGGAAGCACAATCTGTCTGCGACTCTCCACGACGACTTCTTTGGAAATGAAACGGTCAAGCATCCATTGGAGATCTTCTTCTCTCAATTAGGAGAAAATTTGAGCCAATCTTCCCCTTGTTCTCCGATTGTTCATATTTGCCCAGTACAACAGGTCATTTAAATCCTTTAGGGTATTCTTGTTGTCGATGGTATGCAGCTTCCGAGTACCAACACCCTTCGCTAAATGGCTGAGGATCCACCACTGAAGGAGTAGGTTACATGCTTCGAAGTATCGATGTCCCTCTTTACACTTTCCCAAGTCTCGATACATGTCGGACAAGATGACCGGAGCTATAGGGTAGTATTTTGTTGTCCCTTGGTTCTCATACCCTTTGAACAAGGTATGCGCGAGTGTTATAACTCAGGTATTGATACTCAGACTTGGACCATGTGGGAATACCATTGTTCCCAATAACGCTACAGCAAACGCTATTGGACGAATTTCATTCCATTCTCTGTAGGAGATCTTGAACTATCGATTGTAAGTGGCGTAGAAGATTGCATGTCCAAATCGGATACATGGGATTCTTGGCACCAGTAGGCAAAGTCTTTTCCCAATCCGAACCAGTCTGCAATATCCTCTACGAAAGGGTTATTGGGGAAGAAGATGTCTTCTTTGTTTTCTCGCTCTCCTTTCTATCCCAGTGCCTACTGTGTCTATACAATCTCTTATATCCTACAAAGTCGGGGTAATTTCGGCGGTTCCAAACCAAAACACCATTCCTTGGCTGTCCCAATATCTTGTAAGAACCTCTACCAGTTCTGACCAACCGTTCATGTTGATCAGTTCTGTCAATGCACCCACGTATTTGTTGAGGGTTCTTCTTTTGATCCCCATCCAAATTATCATACCACATCGTGAGTTGAGGTGGCGCTGAGACGACCATGTCAAACTTTGGGAAACGGTCCATATTTGCAAAACAGAAACTAGTTAGGTTTCCCCCCACCCCCGAATTGGTTTTCACACATACATCATTCAAATGTCAAATAATATGATGTGTCGTGAGGTCGAAGACCTTAGACACGATTTTGGCGATTTTTTACTAAATGGACTTAATACACCTTGGGTATTAAGCCGTCTTAGGCTAATGCTTAATTTTTGGTTTTGGTTTCGCTGTATCTTAGGTTTACTAGAATAGTTTTCAAGTCGATGGTTACCCGAGTCGGACAAACATCGGGGTGAAGCTACCAAACAACGTCGGATGACCGCATTCCAACTATTTGTTTGATACTTCCAAATGAATTCTTGTGTATTTCTGAACAAAGCCGTGGAAAGCCACGTAACTTTCATTTTCCTAATGCATACTATTTGCCGTTTGGCGGAAGAATGCCATGAAAATTCAATAAATTTAAAACTAAGGTAAACTAAATCAGTAAAAAATTTATCACAAATAGCCCAATATTGTTAATTATAAGGCTAGAATCCTTCTTATCCCCAGCAAAGTCGCCATTTCTGTTTTATCGAAAAGAGGAAAAATATTATTTTCAAAGTGTTTTCAATTTTTTAGAGTCGCCACTTAATTTTTTGAGAAAAATCAAGAAAAATGTCGTTTTCAAAAGACTTAAACAGGGAAAATAATTTGAAAACTTTTAAAGGGGTTCAGGGATTCCTATTAACGTGTTAGGAAGGTTTAAAAGCACCTAAGACGTTCGCTAACATGCGGTTTTCCGGCAACTAACTCAATTTGGCTAAAATCTTTTAACTTAAAAAATTAGGATGGTAAAGATTTAAAATACTAACTTATTACCTAAGCGAGTTATTTGCAAAATTGTTAATTGTAAGTCGATAAAACATTTAGAGGCGTGTTGCGTGGATTTAGAGTTTCCTAACCTTAAATTAATGAAAAATATAACATACAAATAACCAAAGCATGTAAAGTGAGAGACAGGAAGAGTGATTTGGGTCCAACTCCGGGTCTGTTCGCCTTGGCCGGGATTGGACCAACATATTTTGGATTTTTGACCCATTTCCTTCTGCACATGTCCTAAACTAACCATACGATGATAACAAATAAATACGGAAATAAAAAGGACAACAAGGGCTTAGGCCCAAAAATAACAAAACACAACATATGTAAATAAAAAAAAAGCAAAGTGGATTTCTTGGTCTGAAATCTTCAAGTCCAGCCTGTACGTCGATTTTGTTGGCTTGACTCGGGAATAGGGAAATTGAGTCGTTATGGCTCGATCCGAGAATGTGAAGGGAAGGAATGGAGTCCTAATGGACTCGAAGGGAGTTCATATGCAACAAAGAAAGGAGGAATCGAGTTAGAAAGAGCTAAAAATAAAACTTTTAGAGATAAAAATAAGCTTTTGTATTTAGGATAGTCAACAAATTTAAAATAGCAAAATTTGTGAGAAGATAGTGAACAAATAGCTTGTTATCAACTATCTTTAAAATCTAAAAAAAAAAGCTCATCTAAGATTTATCTCAAGTGACAAAGACATGATAAAATCTTATTCCTATGCCTAAACCACATCAAGAGTTAAACTTAGCCTACCAAGAATTTACTAATCAAAACATTTACCCTCCCTTTCCATTTGCCATTCTTATTTTATACAAACATTTAATCGCTTAAAAAAAATTAATCAATTTACACCAATTTCTTTATTATTTACATTTAAATTATTTTTTTTAAAAAAAGAAGCTATTTTTAATCTATTTCTTACATTTTATATATACTCAATTTATACTTCCTAAAATCGTTATATGGCTTAAAAACTTTTTTTTATTAATCACCTCGTCCTTTATTTATTTTGATCTACTCTTCATTGTTTATTCTATTCTACTTTTTCAATCAAATAATGCCCATCATTGACATAATACAATTCATACTAAAATTTAATTACATTCAAGTCATATATCAATCACTCAAGTCAACTACATCGATTAAAACCTTTGTTCCTTTTGACATTTTATTTACATATATTATATCCTTGAGATTCATTACTCTTCAACATTGTTTAATTTACAATATCTACATCCTCATCAATAAATATAATGTCCTTCACTTTCTGTAAAAAATTTACCACATACATATTTATATTTCCACAAACATGACTTAACAGTTATTACTCCCCTTTGCTTTGTTTGTTTTTCCTTTAGAAAAGAAAGAAAAAAAATGGTTAAAACCAAACGAACCTAAACTACCGACCGAACTTAGCAATCAGTGGCCCATGTATTTACGCATGAACAAAGTAACAGACAAACCTTTCCAGAGAAGCATTCCTTTTTTTTTTTTTTCAAATAGAGGGCTTTTCAAACAAATGCAATAAGGAAATGGACAGCCATGACTTCAAGTTGGAAACAAGAAATTATTTTAATTTCCAATACGGATAACAACTCACTTCTAATTTTAGCCCCCTTTCTTAGAACACGATAACCATAACGCTAGAAAGTCAATACACAAACAAGACGGACAACCAGAATTAAAACCATGGAGAACTCAAGCCAAGATTCTCACAATAAAAGATGCAAGACGAACTAAAGAGTAACACGACATTACAGGAGACTTTAGCCAATCGAATACTTCATGAGACAACTATTATACTATTCCAAAAAAAGCACAAGGGGAGTAGCATAATGACTTCTTTGACGCTTAAGAACACAAAGTCACAAATGGGAGATATGCTTCAACAAACCAGGACAGAACACAGTCAAGATGATTGACAGATGACCAAACCAAGCTTATGGGAAACATAATGGCAGCAAGTTCGAAGAGAACAAGACTGCAATGCAAACTTGGATAAACATTTAACTAAAAAAAAAACATAGTAATATCTTTTAGAGAACAACATAGATCGAACACATCGGACAAACTCGTCTAGAATCCACAAAGAGCTTTATAAGCAACCAACATAAACAACTCGAAATAAATCAAGGAACTACGGGTTATTTACCTTGTTGCTTGCACCAAAGCGAGACAACACGAACGGAGGAATCAACGACTTCACCAACACATTTTAAGCTTCAAGAACTCTTGTGAATATCAACAGGTTCCCAACAGACCACAAGCAAGAGAAGAAATGTATATTTTTGATGCATGTTTTATGTGGGTGTCTTAGCACAACAAGTCTTCTTTTTATAGATTCTCACCAAAAATCTTCCACTGAACCTTTCAATTTTAATTATTTTTGTTTTAGAAAAAACTCTTCTGCCCTCTTTTTTTTTCCTTCTCCCCCTCTTCCTTTTTAACAGTGTACAAGAGCAAAATATATATGAGGGAGATTAGGGCTCGAATATTGGGGGGAAAAGAGAATATCTTTTATGAGAAAAAGTCTCACTTTCAATTTGAAATTCAAACAATGTTTCCCGCAAATGAGAGACACCCTTTTCCAGAGTTTTTGGCTTTATTCCCGAAACAGAAAAGGGGTGGATTGCCGAGATCGAATTCATGTCCTTGGCGGAATCACGTGGCTAAATCCGAGCCAAGGGGACGAACGCGTCTGGAAAATGGCAGCTACGACAGCTGCCTTTGTATGAAAAGAAAATCACGTTGAGGGGGAAAGACGAAAAGCATCGTACGTGCTACTACTTTTCCATCTTGATGCCATTCCTCGCTGCACCGTTGGATTTTTTTTGTTCACGCTTGTTGTATGCTGTTAAATTTCCTCTTTGGGGAAAGAGGATAAGTTGGGTCGGGTCAGATACAGAGTTGGGGATTTTGAAGTGGGCCGAGGCGGATCAAAAGGGAATCGGGCCTGGGGATTTTCTAGGAATTGAGAAAGGGTCCAAATTCATCTTAAAATTCCAGCAAAAGGGCTGGAAGCTGGGTTTAAGTGTGAATAAAATTTGGGCTGGGGATATTCAAAGTGCTAGAAAATGGGCTCGATTTTGGTCCCTTTTAAAATGGACTTAAAAGGATGGATTTATATATTTAGACAAGGCCAAATGGGTTACAAATTTGACCAAATCGCTTACTAAATTGAAGCTCAAACTTGTGAGTTTGGCTTAAATTTAAAAAAGACATACTAAATAATCGATCGACGAGCCTCTTGATTTTTTTAACAAGATAAAATAATTATCTTAATACTAACAATTTGGACAAACTCAATTTAATAAAGAATTAGGCGAAACTACATCATTTTGAAGTGATTTTCGAATATTCATAAAATAACTAATTACATATAAAATTATCTAAAATAAAATATACTACTTAAACTATAACGAGACGAACCAATGAATTAACTATAAACTACGGATCCAAACCACAAGCTACTAAACAAGTTTAATAAGGCATTAAGTGGAATTAAAATCTTTTGATACAATTTTGGATATTGTGTAAGATAAATTAAGCGTATTAAAAAAAAATATATAGGTATGTGTATATAACTTTAAGATTATAAAACGGCTAAAACAACTTTAACAAATGCCTAAAAGAGAACTTTGAATTTTAAAACTTCAATTATTTCAATTCGCTTGCAAATCAAGAGGCTCGAGAATTAATTATCATCGAGGAGGGTCAAAATTGGGTGTCAACAATTAAGACATGTCAATGTCTCATATATTAAGAACATGCAGTCTCATGGTTTAATACCTAATTTAGATTCGAATAATTTCGATAAATGTAAAATATGTGTTGGAGATAAAATAACTAAAAAAACATGTTTTTAAGTAAATAAAGAAGCATAATTATTATCACTAATTCACATTGATTTGGGAGATTTCAAACAAACTATGACTACAGGTGGTAAAATATATTATGTGACTTTTACGATTTTTTCAGATTTACTAAATTGTATTTGCTTAGAAATAAAGATGATGCATTTAATGGTTTTATTGCTTACAAGTCTGAGGTTGAAAATCAGCTTGGTAGAATCAATAGAATTAGATCTGATAGAGGTGGAGAATATATATCTTTAAATGCTTTATGTGAAAAAGAAAGTATTATTTTTGGAGTAACCCCACCTTATTCACCTAAGTCTAATGGAGTAGCTGAAAGGAAAAATAGAACTCTAAAAGAAATGATGATTCCATGTTAATTAGTTCTAATGCTCCTGATAATTTGTGGGGTGATGCTATATTATCTGCATGTCACTTACAAAATGGAATTCCTCATAAACGAAATGGTAGAACCCCTTATGAATTATGAAAAGGTTATAAACCTAACTTGAAATATTTAAAAGTGTGGGGGTGTCTTTCGAATGTTCTTTTGCCTGAAAAGAAAAGAGTATTTTTCATATGGAAATGATTTTTAAACATTCTTGTTGACAATGATTCTTTAAATTATTTTGAAGCTATATGTTCTTCTGATGCCAAACTTTGGAAAGAGACAATAAAAATTGAAATTGATTTTATTATGAAAAATAAAACATGAATTTTGACTGATTTGGCTTCTGGTGCATAACCTATTAGTTGTAAATGGATCTTCAAAAGGAAACGTAATCCTGATGGATATGTAGATAAATATAAAGCTCTGTTAGTAGCAAAAGAATTTTCTCAAAAACCAAATATTGATTATTTTTATACATTTGCACCAGTGACTAGAATTTCTTCTATTCAAATGTTAATTGCCATAAGCTTTTTATTCATCAAATGGATGTATAAAGAGCTTTCTTAAATGGTGACTTAGAAGAAGAAATTTGTATGGTTCAACCTGAAGGATGTATTACTCCTGGACAAGAAAATAAAGTTTGTAAGTTAATTAAATCTCTTTATGGCCTAAAACAAGCTCCTAAACAGTGGTGTGAAATATTAGATCAAGTCTTGTTGAAAAATATATATTTTTTCTGTTGAAGTGGATAAATGTGTTTATACACAAATTGTAGACAATGATTATGTGATAATATGTTTATATGCTGATGACATGCTTATATTTGGTACAAATTTATATATTATGAATAGTACTAAATTATTTTTGTCTGCAAATTTTAATATGAAAGATATAGGTGAAGTAAATATGATTTTAGGAGTTAAGGTAATAAGAAGTGAAAATGGTATAATGTTGTCACAAGAACATTATGTGGAAAGTGGTGACACCTGTAGCCACTCTTTCTGATGCTTACTCTAAATTGAAAAAGAATTATGGTGACCAGTTGCTCAGTCTAAATATGCTCAAATTATTGGAAGTCTATTGCATTTGATGAATTTTACCAGACTTGATATTGCCTATGCTGTGTGTAGATTGAGTAGATATACTCATAATCTCAATAATGAGCACTGTGTCATGTCCCGCCACATGATAATTAAATTTTATGTTCGGATGGGGACGGAAGGGTCTAGATTTGCGAGAGATTTGCAGAGAACTCTAGAACCTTCTAGATTAAACAAGAAGGCTAGAAAATTCCTTAGAATTCTATAGAATATCTTATAAGAAAGTCTTAGGAAAGTCCTAGAAAGTATAGACTTTTCTAGGATACGGACCAAAGTGTAAATAAGCTGGGATTTGTATGTAATTTTAAATTTACACTTAGGCCCCTAGGTTGTAATATAAATAGGAGGGGCCTTCATTTGCTAGGATCCATCCATCCAAGCTTGAAAAAAGCAATCCAAGAAAGTTTTAAGAAATCTTCCAAATTCTCTAAGTCTTTCCTTTCATTCTCTTAGCGATCTTAGCATAAAGGCTTACTTGAGCTTACAAGATCGTGAAAGATTCGTGAGTAAGTTGTCAAGTGTCACACGGAGATTTAGTAAGACTCTAAGTCTGTGACAACTTGGTATCAGAGAGAAGGTTTGCACTTAGGGAATGATCAATGAAGGAGACATAAACGCAGCACCACCAACGTCAAGTTGGAGGGTGGACGGAAGAACCACAATGTAATGAAGTACCAAAAGAGTAGTGAAGAAATGCTGCTCGATCCCACACCAAGCGAGGTGCTAACATCTCATCCACCTTCAACCACCGATGCAAGTGATGATGACCGTGGTGAGGAGCCTATTGACGTCACACCTGGAGAGGAGTGGATTGCAAAGGTTGAAATAATGAGGCAGACCGTGGAGATATTAGGACGGCATTTGAATGTGGCCGATGGAAAATTCAAGATTCTCGAAGAGTTCACCCTTGAGGAGACCGACAACATTTGCAAGGAGTTGGAGGAACACCAGCCTGCCAAGTTCGAGATGAATGAGGCTATAACTTCCTTGGATTGTCGGCTCATGAAGGCGTTGAGCACGATTGAGACCATGAAGGCCGAGATAAAAGCACTCAAGGAAGGAACGGAAGTTGGAGGATTGTCGTCGTTTGATCGAGATAAGGAGGTGATTTACCGTGGTTTTACGGTACATCCAATGCTTTTTCCTAAAGTTTAGTGTGTGTCTAAGGCCTTTTTGTAGTAGTTTTAATGTGTTCTTTTTGGTGTTTGCAGGAAAACTGTCTAGAACGAAAACACTGAATACTGTGCTGAAATCTGCAGAAGTGATGCCCTACGGAGCCACCGACGGTCCGTCGACCCTGTGACGGTCTGTAGGTGATGATCTTTGACTAAAGGTCCAAGAAGCTGAAATCAATTCGGGGAAATCTAACCAAGTGTGGGGCTACAGAAGGAGCGATGGTCCGTCGATCCACTAACGGACCGTCATGGCTAACCGTCGGTAGTAACAGAAAGTAGTCCAAGTGCCCAGCTTGAAGAAACCACTAAGTATGGAGGAACAGTGGCCATCGACGGACCGTAGGTCCATTGACGGACCGTGCTCTTGGTCCGTCGATGGTAACAGAAAGTGTTGAAAAGTGGAAGCTGAAAAAGATTTGAAGTATGGACCGACGGAAGTTGTCGACGGTCCGTCGTTCCATCGATGGACCGTCAGTAGTGTCGTCGATGGCAGACACGTTTTGGACAGATTTTTTTCCTTAAATCGAACTCCTTATTCTTTTAGGACTTTATTATTATAAATAGGACTAAAAACTTCATTTTTGGGGTTAGACTCTTTTCTATTTTTCAGATTTGTGTTATTGAAAGTAAAATTTGGTTTTTGGGAAACACTTTAATTTTCCGGAATTGTATCGTTCAATATATTAGTGAATTCAAGTGATATTTTCAAACTTGTTAAAGTAAGCACATGATTTCTTGTTTAACAATTTTGAATTGTGTAATTCTTAGCATGGGTAACTAAATCCACAACTAGGGTTATAGAAACCATGGGTAATTAACAAGGTAAACTTAGTTAAATAATAATTCTATAATTGGGTCTTGCATGTATTGATAATTCTTTTGTTTAGAAGTCTTTTTAATGAGTGCACACGTTAGAACTTGCCCTATTTTGTCGGACCAAGGAGGTAGTTGATAGGAAAAGAATTATTAACATAGATTTAATATACACTATCTAATAGGCTAGTTTCAATTGGTGCAAAGTAGTAACTTAGACATACATTGAATATGATGATTAATATGAGGTAAATGTAAGATTTAGTAAAGTAGACACACGTATCCGGACAAAGGTACGAAGTGACATTCTCTAGTTGCCGCACCAAGGAATTAGGGATACATAACTTATCACTTTGCATGCAAGATACAAGGAAAGGATTCTTATAGCTAGGATTACCGTGTTATGAACCCATGGGGAACACTTATACCCTAGTTTCTCTCATCACTTGATTAACACTAAAGTTATAAACTTGCTATTTGTCTTACTTAGAAATAATTAAATATTTTTGTTACACAACCCCCCCCCCCCCCATTTCAATTAATTGTTTCCTGAAAGGACTTGGCTAAATAGACATAATCGTAGATTGAAGTTAGGTCAAATCCATTTTTCTCGTGGGATCGACCCCAACCTAAAAATTAAGTTCTTTACTTTATACGACTACTTATACTTATTTAGGGAGGTATAATTTGAGCATATCAAATTTTGGCGTCGCAGCCGGGGAAAGTGGCTTCTAGATTAACTTTAAGTACATTACCGAATTTTAGTCAATAATTTCCTAATTTTACTTTTTCTTTTTGTTTTTTATCTCTCGCAGGTCTAGCTTTCGTGTATGCCAAGTACACGGAGTCGAGGAGAACCAATACTTTCACTTGATCCAGAACTAAACATACACTTCTTAGAATGAATATTCAAAATAATCCTGCTTATATTGATGATGAGATCAACCATCAACCTCCTTCACCGGTTGATGCTCATAACCAAGTGATAGTGGAGAACCCTGGTGAGGGCGCTATAAGGAGGCAACCTTCTGCCCCACGCCCTCAAGAATACTATAGGGGAAATGTTAACATCACTGACTCTGACGGGACACTTATCCTACCTCCTCTACCACATGGTCATATTTTTGTGTTAACTAGTAGCTTAATGCAGATGCTCACCGCTACAGGATTATTTTCGAGGCTACCATCTGAGGATCCACATGCTCACATCGCCAAACTGAGGTCGGTGTGTAAGAGTTGTGTAGAAAGACCTGACTTGTACATGGACATCATTGGGTTAAGAGTGTTCCATCCCTCACTGACGAGAGGGGTTGCTATATGGTTTACTGAGCTTCCCTATAACTCGATCTATACTTGGAACCAATTGAGAGATGTGTTCTTAGAATGCTACTATCCGGTGTCTAAGAAGCTAAACCACACAGATAGGGTGAACAACTTTGAGGCATTACCAGGGGAGTCAATAGCAATTCTTGGGATAGGTTCTCCTCATTCTAGAGAACTGTCCCAAACCACCGCATTGATGATGAGTCACTGAAAGAGTACTTCTATCGTGGGCAAGATGATAATAATAAAGCATTGCTTGATACGATTGCGGGTGGTTCTTATGGGGAGTATACTTATGCAGAGATCGCTGAGAAGTTAGATAAAATCTCCCGAAATAATAAAGCTTGGAGCGCTAGGAAGTCAAATACTAGGAGAAACACTTTTGCAGTGCAAACTTCACACAACCCAGCCGCGGATGAGATTCGTGATGAGATGGCTCAAATGAGAACTCAGCTTGGGTTGGTGTTAAAACATGTCGCCGGGGGTTCATAAAAGGTAAATGCGATGAACTATTTGGCTAAACCACCACCACCGATTAATTAGTACTACTATGAAGAAGATTCTTATGCAGTGAATGAGTAAATCAAGTTCGGAACTATGGGAATTACAACCAAGAGGGTCACTATGTTCGAGATGGCAACTACAACCGCGACAACAACTTCAACCGGATAACTATGGTAACAGAAACGATCAAAGTGGGCCCTATGTTCCACCTCAAAATCAAGAAGTTGCTTCTAGGATTGGTGGAGATAGTATGGCGCGAGTTAAGGACAAGGTTCAGAATATGATGATGAGGTTTGATGCTAGTGATGAGCACGAAAAATACTTGAGAGATGATTTAGCGAATATTGGGCAAAAGGTGGATGCACATGCAATCTCAATTAAGCACCTTGAGTTGCAAATGGCCCAATTGTCTTCTCGTGTGAACCCACACCAACCGGGTAATCTTCCTAGCAATACCGTCCAAAATCTAAAAAATGATGGACATTGTATGACAGTCACTACTCGAGGGGGTAAGAAAGACATTGACCCACCTATGCCGTCTGGCGTGGAAGATGAGATGAGAGGATATGATGTGGTAGAGGAAGTTGTAGACAAATCGGGGAAAGAAGATGAAATACCCCAAAAGGTGACTCCCATTCCTCGACCACCACCTCCATTTACGCAAAGATTGGTGAAAAAGACTGAGGATGGTAAATACAGGCGTTTTGTTACTATGTTGAAACCACTTTCTATCAATGTCCCTTTGATAGAAGCTCTTGAACAAATGCCCGATTACGCCAAGTTCATGAAAGATATGGTCACTAAGAAGAGATCGGTTAGTCTTGAGGATGATGATCGGATGAAACACTGTAGTGCTATTGCTACAAGGTCTCTTGTGGAAAAGAAAGAAGATCCGAGTGCTTTCACTATTCCATGTCAATCGGGTTGTTACACTTTGCTAAAGCATTATGTGATCGTGGGGCAAGAATAAATCTCATGCCTCTATTTACAAGAAGTTGGGTTTGGGTGACCCAAAGCCCACTGCGATGCGGCTACTGATGGCCGATCGAACGGTCAAGAGGCCTATTGGGATACTCCATGATGTGCTAGTGAAAGTGGAGTCATTTATTTTTCCGACTGATTTTGTGATTCTTGATTGTGAAGTGGACTTTGAAGTGCCCATTATTCTTTGGAAGCCGTTCCTTGCTACCGGTCGTGCCTTAGTTGATATGGAGAAAGGACAAATGAAGTTCGGTTGAACAATGAAGAAGCGACTTTCAACATTTGTAGGTCCATGAGGCAGAGTGGTGAGCCCCAATCGATATCTGCGATATCCTACAAGGTTGAGAGTTCATCCGAGGTACAAATAAAATAGCGTCTTGGGGTCGAGGCACTAGCAGCAGTGATCATAAATTTTGAGAGTGATTGTATCGAAGAGTATGGGTCATTGGTTGCGGCATTTAATCGAGGTGATGTTCGATTCAAACCAAAGAAATTGGATTTAGATATGAAACATCATGAATCTCCACCCGCGAAACCATCTATTGAGGAGGCCTCAAAATTGGAGCTTAAAGGTATACCATCTCATCTGAGGTATGTTTTCTTGGGGAAAGGTGACACTTTGCCGATAATTTTTGCATCAGATTTGAATATGCAACAAGTAGAGTGTTGGGTTGAAGTGTTGAAGAGGTTAAAGAGAGCTATTAGGTGGACTATTGCGGATATTATTGGGATCCCTCCCAGCATTGTTCACATAAAATCCAACTCATGCCCGATCATAAGCCCAGTATTAAGCACCAGAGACGTTTAAATCCACCTATGCAAGAGGTAGTGAAGAATGAAATTATTAAGTGGTTGGATGCCGGAGTCATATATTTGATAGCTGAAAGTAGTTGGGTATGCCCTGTTCAGTGTCTGCCTAAGAAATTGGGAATGACTTTGGTCCCTAATGAGAAAAATGAGCTTTGTTCCAATGAGGCCGGTGAACGAATGGAGAGTGTGTATGGATAACCGGAAATTGAATGCATGGACTAAGAAGGACCATTTTCCTATGCCCTTCATGGATCAGATGTTGGATATGCTTGCAGGTAAGGGGTGTTATTGTTTTCTTAATGATTATTCGGGTTACAACCAAATCTCTATTGCACCGGAAGATCAAGAGAAAACCACTTTTACTTGTCCTTAGGGAACTTGCACGTTCAAGAGGATGCCCTTCGGGTTGTGTAATGCACCAACTACTTTTCAAAGATGTATGATGTATGTATTCTCCGATATGATGGAGGAAACCATTGCGGTATTTATGAATGATTTTTCTGTTTTTGGTAACTCATTTGATCATTAGTTGAATCACTTGTCCGAAGTTCTCAAAAGATGTGAAGATTGCAACCTTGTGCTAAACTGGGAAAAATGACACTTTATGGTGAAAGAGGGTATTGTATTGGGCCATCGCATCTCAAAGAAAGATATAGAGGTTGATCGAGCAAAAGTCGAGGTGATAGAGAGACTTCCTCCACCCATCTCTGTAAAAGGTGTAAGGAGATTCCTTGGGTATGTGGATTTCTACCAGAGGTTCATCAAGGATTTTTCACAAATTGCACATCCTCTGTGCAAGTTACTTGAGCAAGAGTGTAAATTTTATTTTGATGAATCTTTTCTGGAAGCATTTGGAGAGTTGAAGGAGAAGTTGGTGTCTGCGCCCATTATTATTTCTCCGGATTGGAGCAAACCATTTGAGGTTATGTGTGATGCTAGTGGATCTTGGTGTAGTATTGGGACAAAGAAGGGATAAAATCCTTCACCCCATTTATTATGCCAGTAAGGCCCTTAATGAAGCTTAGAAGAATTATACTGTGACTGAACAAGAGCTACTTGCGGTGGTATTTGCCTTCAAAAAATTTTCTCCTATTTGCTTGGCACGAAACTTATAGTGCATACTGATCATTCTGCATTGAGATATTTGATGGAAAAGAAGGATGCGAAACCAAAGTTTATTAGATTGGTATTACTGTTGCAAGAGTTTGACTTTGAAGTGATAGATAGAAAAGGGACCGAAAATCAAGTTGTCGATCACTTGTCTAGATTAGAGGATGAAGCTATGCGAGAATTAGGTGAAAAGGCTGAAATTGATGATACTTTCCCTGATGAGCATGTATTGGCCGTCTCTCAAGACTTGATTCCATGGTTCGCCGATTTTGAGAATTACTTGGCTAGTGATACCGTCCCATCGGACTTGTCCTTTCATAGAAGGAAAAAGTTCATGCATGATGTGAAAAAGTTCTTTTGGGATAAGCCATATTTTTATAGGAGTTGTGCTGATGGTCTTATTTGTCGGCGTGTGTCGGAAGTTTAGATGTTGAGTGTTATGGAGGCATGTCAATCCTCACCTGTGGGTGGGCATCATAGTGGTATTCGTAATTCCCATAAAATCTTGCAATGTGGCTACTATTTTCCAACCATCCACCAAGATGCTCATGAGTTCGCCAAGGCATGTGATAGGTGTCAAACAGATGGAGGTATTTCTAGAAGGCAAGAGCTCCCTTTAAATCCCATTCTTGTAATTGAGTTGTTTGATGTGTGGGGCATTGACTTTATGGTCCCTTTTGTGAGTTATCATTGAATGAAGTATGTTCTTGTGGCGGTTGATTATGTGTCAAAATGGGTGGAGGCCATAGCACTTGCAAATAATGAAGGAAAGTGTGTCACTGTGTTCTTGGAAAAGAACATATTTTGCAAATTTGGCACCCCAAGGTCCGTTATTAGTGACGGGGGATACCACTTTTGCAACAAGTTGTTTTAAGGGTTATTGGATAAATATGGGGTTCGCCACAATGTGGCCACTCTTTACCATCCTCAGACTAGTGGGCAAGTTGAGGTGTCAAACAGAGAAATTAAGCAGATTCTGGCAAAAAACGGTGAATGCGAGTAGAATGGATTGGTCAAGGAGGCTTGATGATGCTCTTTAGGCCTACTGGACAGCATACAAGACTCCCATAGGTACGTCTCCATACCAACTTGCATATGGGAAGGGTTGTCACTTGCCGGTTGAGTTAGAGCATTAGGACATGTGGGCAATGAAGAAACTGAAGATGGATTGGAATGAAGAAGCGGAGCAGAGGTTGAATGGGTTAAATGAGCTTGATCAGTTTCTTTTGAAGGTATATGAAATTTCATCCCTCTACAAAGAAATGATGAAGAAGTACCATGACCAAAATATTGAGAAGAGCGACTTTGTGGTTGGGGATTTGATGCTTTTTGTTCAACTCTAGGTTGCGCTTGTTTCCAGGCAAATTCAAGTCAAAATGGACTGGTCCATTATTGATCACTCAAGTATTTCCTCATGGTTCGGTTGAGTTGGATAACAAGGAGGGTGTAAGGTTCAAGGTGAACGGAAAAAGAATCAAAATCTACCCAGGGCATGCGGAAAATACTAATGAAGTGGTTGAAGGCATACCATCTTGATGAAGTCTGTGCCGCTACGTTAAATCAAGCGCTGATTGGGAACCAACCCATGTATCCTCTATCCAACAATATGTTTTTTTTTATTTTCTAGGAGTAGTGCATTATTTCGGTTTTTACTTAATATCATGTATGCATTTTCTTTGACTTTTGTTTTAGAAGTGTTGACTAGAGAGTAGACTAGGGTCTGTGTCTAAAAATTGTGCAGAAAACACACACAAAAAAAGATTAGCTTATTGGGTATTCAATGTGTAGGGACCAAATCACAAGAAATCTGCAGAAATTGATCTGGTGCACTGATCGACGGACCAATCGACTAACCGTCGATGGCATCTGTGGATCCCAGGTATGATTTCTAATTTTTCCTAAGTTAGGGAACAGTCTATGGATCATAGACTGACTGACGGTCTGTCGACGTGGAATTGTTAGTTCCCTAGACCCAATTACTCGACCTGACCCGACCGGCTATATATTGAATTTTTAAACTTTTCAGTTACCTCACCCTTTCAAATACCCTTCCCAACCGTTTCCCTCCCCATTTTCCTTCAAATCCTCCACTCACTCACCCATTTACTCCCCCTTAAACACTCTGATTTCCCTCTTCCCCAAATCCACATCAATCCCAAAAGCTTTTCTCTCCCAAATTCCCATCTGCCGCCGTCTTCCTTCCGATCGGTGTTCAAAGTTTTGCTCGGTGTGGTTTCGTATACAAATTCATCTCCCTATTCACTCCACTACCGTACACAAGTATGCAGTTCTGCTCTGTTCAATGAATTCTCGTTCATTTACACACTAAATTGCTGCAATATGTATGTGGGTCTTGACTTTGGGAGAAAATTGCATGCTTGAATTGTTGAAACTGAAATCCTAGTCCCTTCGAATAATGGAGAGTGAATGGTTTAGGGGTTTATTGTCAAAATGTACTCTGTTTTGAGTGTTGTTGTTTTCGACTTAGGGTTTGATGGTCCTTTAGAATCTAGGTTTGAAATTGCGATAATCCATGCCCTCGGAATGATGAAATGGTTATTTAAATTCTAGATGAACTTAATGTATCTTAGAGTGCTTGAACATTGTCTTTGGGGTACAAACCATGGCTTACAAAAAATCTGTCGGACCAATAGTACGAGAACCCCACTACGAACCGTCGGTCAGTCCACGGACCGTCGATGGGGTCCGTCGATAGCCACTCCCCATATTTCCCTAACTTTGGAATGAAAGATGTGGTCTACGGTCCGTCTATTGATTGACGGCGTCCTGAACGTCCGTCGTCCTTAATAGAACCCTGTTTGCTGAGGGTTTCTAAATTTTAGTCTAAGTCTTACCCAAGGGGGTGGTCGACGGTCCATCATCTGAATGACGGACCGTCCTGCAGGTCCTTCGTCTCTAACAGAAACTTTAATCCTTTAGCTTTCAAAATATTCGCTAAGTGTTCACTGATGGACCCCACCAACGGACCGTTATTCCATCGACGAACCATGTTTAGAGCCCGTCGGTCAGTTCTGCAGTTCTGAAATGGACTGTGTTTTGTGTTTCCAAGTTTGGTCTTTCTTCTCTTGGGTGTGTCCGACATTTACACTGAAGATAAGAACTCTCTTTTGTAGGTACCAATGGCACCTTAGCAAGACCTAGTCTACTCTAGAGGACGTTCAAAGTCTGTTGCACCTTCACTTCGGCTGGTGATTAGCTCGAAAGATTATGAGGGGGTCATGACTCGAACTCTAATAGTCGAGCGGCGAGTTCTTACAGGGATCCCTCACACTATCTCTGATGTACATGATCTCTTCACCCGCCATCGACTAGAGTGGATGGATAGGAGCGTTAAACGCTACAGCGATAAGGTGGTGCGAGAGTTCTACGCATCTTATGTAGCGACTCTATGGTCTTCCCTTGATAGGCGGTCTAATCCCGCTAAACAGGCACCACTAGATCATCTGCGAATTTGTGGCCGCAGGGTAGACATCTCATTACCTACTATTCGCCGGTTCTTATACGGCGCTGACACAGATGCTACTAGGGAGCTCCTTACCCTCGAGTTTTACTATCGGTAAGCTTATTAAGGAGGGCCATTTTCAGCTTAATCTGGGGCTGAGAGAGACCAATATGAGGTGGATAGCCCAACACATTTTTTTGTATGGTGAGGGTTCAGATTGGGTGGTGGATCCCAGAGGGGTCATCAAAGAGGACAACCTTACATTCACAACCAAATTTATCTGGCTATTGGTCTGTCACATCCTATCCTCCACTGCTGGTGACAACATTGTTACATGGGATAGACAATATTGGTAGCTACTTTGGATGCTGGGTTCGACGTAGACATTCTGAGACTGTTGCTAGCAGTCATTCATGAGAGGGCCTTTAAGGCCACCACGACGTACCCTTTCCCCTGCTTAATTTTCGAGTTGTGTAGGTCTGCTGGAGTGACCATATGGCATATTGACGTTCTCAGGACTCCTACTGGGATGGTTAATATAGGTCTCATCCGAGATTAGAAAAATGAGGCGGCACCCCACAGAGGGTCTAGAGTAGAGGTGCAGCCGTTAGTAAGAACTTGGCGGACATGGTAGAGCAATCCCAAGGGGATAATCAAAGTACATCAGAGCCTATCGGCACCACCCCGATCGAGTCTATCCCGGGTACTAGCATAGCCCTGAGTTCCTCACGCTCCACTCCATGGCAACACTAGTCCCGATTGCTAGGGTCCAGAAGTTAGAGGCCCAGATGGCCACACTACTGTATCATATCAAATCATGGATGCAGAAGCCCATTGCTGAGGCGGAGGTGCGGATTGAGAAGAAGATTGCCTAGTTGACTGAGCGGCAGATTCTGGCAGTCCATCAGCGCCTTGACGCCTTTGAGTTGAGAGTTCTCGCCCGGCCAGCCCCTACTATTGACTTGATGACTCTTTAGGATGCTGTGGCGAGTCTGAGGGCTGACGTGGATGCCATCCTGGATGCACGGGTACCTTAGTCTGAGGCCACACTTGCAAAGCCTGCTGAGGATACGGTGCTTGCTGCACTATTCTAGACCACCATTGCACCACCACCGCCACCATGTGACAAACCAAGATGCTCGGTCTAGACAGGGTGATGAGGCTCGTTCTAGGAAGAGAGATCGTACTGAGTTGGAGGATACGAGGAGAGCCTCATTGATGGATGAGGAGGCCCGACAGATGAGGGTCATGAGTTGGTTGTTGGGGCGTCTAGCTCCAGGATTGTTGATGTTGAGAGAAGCACTTCTGAGGGTGCTGTTATTGGTGCGGACTTACTAATGGTGTCCCTATGTCTGAGGGAGCGGGTTCCAGAAAACCGGACCCGCAAGCTTGTTGATCGTCGGTGCTATGCGCCTTAGGTTTGCTTCACCTACCACCCTGTTTTATATTTCTTATGCATTGTGTACAATAGCATGTTTTTTTGTTGGGGATGGGGCCAAAGGAAAGTGAGTTGCTAGGGTGAAGTTTGAGTAGCCCAACTCTTGATCATGTCTTGGGATTTTCTTGCATGTGTTCTTTTTCCCCCAAGAGACTGATTATTTTGCTGTTGAACCGGCATGTTATTACCTTGTACAAAGTATGTGTCAAATCTGAAGCATGATGGCTAAAATTCAATTATATCCCGTCTAAAACGAATGTTTGCATGATTAGGCATAGTGAATATTGAATGTGTTAGCTCTAAGCATGACATAGAGGTACACCATTGCATGACACTCAATCTAATGGTCGAACTAGGTTTCCGATAATCTCATAGGGTAATGAGGTGTTAAGTGAGTGTGTGGAAAGTTGAATAGTCCACCGTTGGTACCTAGATAGAACTTTCTCGGTTAATCCTGCAAAAAGTAACCTGTGTTAGACAATCAGGAAAGGATCATAGGCCCTTGTTCAACATAGTCAATCTTTAGCCTAATGAAAGAAAACCAAATGAAATTAATCCTTTTTGATCCAAATAATTTGAGCTTACAATGGTACCCCAACTCATCTTTTCTGGGTACAATGTATTGACCCTGGTCCCTCCTTGGACATGTGCACCTCAGCTTATGCCAAAATCATATGTTAAGGGTGGCTAATGCAGAAACAAAGCTCGTCTTGGATCTGACCCAACCTTGGGTATTGGTACTTTGACTTATGGTAGAGCCATGAGTTGAGGGTGGTTATTATGAGGAATGTCCTGGAAAGCAGGGTTGAAAGAATTATTGAAAGAAGAAAATAAAAGTGGCTTAATCAAAGTATAAATCAAGTGAAAAATTTGAAAATGTGAAAAAAAAATGAAAGAAGGGTTATTTGCACAAAAGGAAAAAGAAAGGAGAAAAGCAAGGCAAAAGATATAAGAAGATGAAGAGTAGGGCATAATAAACGATGAAAAGGGGGACGCTTAACAGTTATGTCAAGGAGGGGAAAAAGTCACTAAAATGCATCCAAATGTGCCCTAAATGAATCTGAGGCTACGTTACAAGCCAAGAAAGTCCTACCATTATCCTGAGAGTCTAATATGATGAACTTAAAGTAGTGAAAATAAGGGAAAGCCTATGACGACAAGTATCAACTAGGTGTGAATTGGTTCTGAGAGCGAGTATTGAAAAGTAATCTTTATGCTCAAATTGAAATCACTGTGTGAAAAAGGAGGATGTTATTTTTAAAGTGGGGACACTAGTTGCAATATTGGAAAGTTGGTACCATGGTGAGAGATAAAAGAGGAGAGGTGTCGAAGCGTAGTGAGTCTGTGTCATGGTCTGATCCACAATAATGAGCCTACGAGTTATATCATGCATAAAAACAATGAAAATAATCAGGATTGATAGCCAGATGATTGTGAAAGCTTAAAAGAAGATACTTTTGTACAAAGGTGTTGTGGTGAGTCATAGTGCGTCCCTTGAGGACAAATAACGAATTTAAGTTGAGGGTGTTTATGTACAATGGTTTTATGGTACTTCCGATGCTTTTTCCTTAAGTTTAGTGTGTGTCTAAGGCCTTCTTATAGTAGTTTTGATGTGTTTTTCTCTGTGTTTGAAGGAAAACTGTCCAGAACAAAAACGCTGAAGACTGTGCTAAAATCTGCAGATGTGATGATCTACGGAGCCACCGACGGTCCGTAGGTGATGATAGTTGACTAAAGGTCCAAGCAGCTGAAATCAAATCGGGGAAATCTTACCAGGTGTGGGGCTACAGAAGGAGAGATGGTCCGTTGATCCACTAATGGACCGTCATGGCTAATCGTTGATTGTAACAGAAAGTAGTCCTAGTACCCGGCTTGAAGAAACCACTAAGTATGGAGGAACGGAGGCCATCGACAAACCGTAGGTCCACTGACGGACCATGCTGTTGGTTCGTCGATGGTAACAGAAAGTGTTGAAAAGTGGAAGCTGAAAAAGATTTGAAGTATGGACCGACGGAAGTTGTCGATGTTTCATTATTCCATTGACGGACTGTCAGTAGGGTCGTTGACGGCAGACACATTTTAGACAGATATTTTTTCCTTAAATAGAACTCCTTTTTATTTTAGGACTTTATTATTATAAATAGGAATAAAAACCTTGTTTTTGGTGTTAGACTCTTTACTATTTTTTCAGATTTGTGTTATTGGAAGTAAAACTTTGGTTTTTGGGAAGCACTTTAATTTTCCGGAATCATTTTTTTCAATACTTTAGGGAATTCAAATGATATTTCTGGGTTTTCTTCAAACTTGTTAAAGTAAGCACATGATTTCTTTTTTAAAAATTATGAATTGTGTAATTCTTAGCATGGGTAATTCAATCCACAACTAGAGTTGTGGGAACCATGAATAATTAACTAGGTAAATCTAGTTAAACAACATTTCTAGAATAGGGTCTTACATGTATTGATAATTCTTTTGTTTAGAAGTCTTTTTAACGAGTGCACACGTTAGAACTTGCCCTATTTCTACTTGCCGGACCAAGGAGGTAGTTGATAGGAAAAGAATTATCAACATAGAATTAGTATACACTATCTAATAGGCTAGTTTAACTTGGTACAATGTTGTAACTTAGACATACATTGAATATGATGCTTCATATGAGGTAAAGGTAAGGTTTAGTAAAGTAGACACACGTAGCGGGACCAAGGTGCGGAGTGAAATTCTCTAGTTGCCAGACCAAGGAATTAGGGATATATAACTTACCACTTTGCATGCAAGATAGTAGGAAATGATTGTTATAACTAGGATTACCGCGTTATGAACCTTCAGGAAACACTTACACCCTAGTTTCTCTCATCACTTCATAAACACTAAAGTTATAAACTTGCTATTTGTCTTACTTAGAAATAATTAAACATTTTTGTTACACAAAACCCCCCATTCAATTAATTATTTTCGGAAAGGACTTGACTAAATAGACGTAATCGTAGATTGAAGTTAAGTCTAAACCATTTTCCTCGTGGGATCGACCCCAACCTAACAATTGGGTTCTTTACTTGAAACGACCGCTTATACTTCTTTAGGGAAGTATAATTTGACGTATCAGGAGGCCAAGGTCATGGCTCCCAAGCCACGTATATTCAAAGGCTCCCGTGACGCGCAAGAGGTGGAGAATTTCTTGTGACATTTGGAGAATTACTTCAAGTGTAATCGAGTGAAGAGCGAAGAAAATATATCAACACCGCAGTGTAATATCTTTTACAGATGTCCATGTTGTGGTGGAGGCGTAAAGAGTATGAGATAGGGAAGGGGAGTTGCACAATCAACTCTTGGGAGCAATTCCACTAGGAGTTCAAGAAGGCGTTCTTTCCTAACAACGTCATCTATGAGGCAAAACACAAGTTTAGGGAGTTGAAGTAAATGGGAAGCATACATGTATATGTGCAGGAGTTTACCATTCTCACAGTTCAGATTCCCAACCTCACGGGTGAAGATATGTTGTTCCACTTCATGGATGGGCTACAAAGTTGGGACAGGATGGAGTTAGAATGCCGACAGGTCAGGACTATTGATGAATTCATCACGCAGGCCGAAGCTTTGATAGACTTCAGGCATGAAAATCCTAACAAAGACGGAGGAGACGAAGTGAGAGGTAGTCATGACCATGGTGGGGGAGATGGTGACAAAGGGGAGGAGCAACGGCCACATCCTAAGAAGCATGATACCTACAAGTCTGATGGCAAGAAGTCTGGATGTCATGGCGACATGGATAGAATGACAGAGGTTGGCAAAAGAGGTGGTTGCTACATATGCGGTGGGCCTCATGGCTATGCGAGGTGCCCTAAACTGAAGAGCCTTGGTTCTATCATGCGATATCAAAAAGAGAAGGAAGCACATGAGCAAGAACAAGGTTCGGAGACGACGTAGTTGGGCTTGATATGACTATGTGGACCTATCACCAAGCAACTAAAGAAGCCGAGATTATGCGGCATGCAGTATGTCGACATCAAAATCCATGGAAGACCTGCTCGTGCTATGGTCGACACAGGTGCAGAGGTCAATATCATGACCAAGACGGCAACGACAAGGTTGGGGCTGCGTTAGAGTCCTAGTAACTCTAAACTCTAGACGATCAATGCACCATCGACTCCCATGAGTGGAGTCGCGTATGGAATAAGAAGCACACTAGGCGAGTGGCAAGGTAAGACCAACTTCACTATCTCTCCTTTAGATCACTTTGACATTATTCTTGGGAAAAGTTCTTCCAGCAGTGCCATACGGTGATCAATCCTTACCTCCAATGACTTCTAGTCATGGAGTAAGGAGGAACATTCATGGTTCCTATGGTTAAGTCACCAAAGATAGAAGGGTGGGTCCGACTAACGGCCATGCAAGAAAAATCCTAAGAAGGAGAATTCGACATTTATAGCCACCATTACAAGTTTGAAAGAATACAATGGTGGTAAGAAGTCCTTGTCACCGTACACGAAGAAGGTTCCAAGATGGAACAATGTCGTAATGCCAAAAAAGCCGCCGAGGCGCGTGCCTCCTAGGAAGGAGAAAGATTGTAAGGCAGAGTTAGAAGAAACAAAGAAGCAATTGAAGGAGTTCTGTGAGGGAATCGACCGAGTCAATAAACTATTGGTCGCGTGTACGATAAGACAAGACTCAGTCACCGATGAAGTGACGATGCAACGCGATCCTCGCATTAATAGGTGGTGGAGAGTGTCACGTACCACCACATGATAATTAAATTTTGTGCCCGAATGGGGACGGAAGGGTCTAGAGTTGTGGAGAGGTTTGCGGAAAAGTCTATAACCTTCTAGATTAATCAAGAAGGCTAGAGAATTCCCTAGAATTTTATAGAATAACATTGACTTTTAAGGAAGTCTTAGGTAAATCATAGAAAGTATGGACTTTTCTAGAATAGGGACCAAAGTGTAAATAAGCAGGGAGTTGTATGTAATTTTAAATTGACACTTAGGCCTCTAGGTTGTAGTATAAATAGGATGGGCCTTCATTTGCTAGGATCCATCCATCCAAGCTTCAAACAAGCAATCCAACAAAGTTGTAAGAAATCTTCCAAGTAGTAAAAAACCTTCTTCCAAGATTCTTTAAGTCTTTCTTTTCATTCTCTTATCGATCATAGCATAAAGGCTTAATTGAGCTTAAAGTATCGTGAAAGATCCGTGAGTAAGTTTTCAAGTGCAGCACGAAGCTTTACTAAGACTCTAAGTCCGTGACAAGTGGCTTGCGTTAAATAGACTGATGAAATGTTTAAAAGGAACCATGAATTATGGTAGTATGTATAGTGGATTTCCTTCTACATTAGAAGGGTATTGTGATGCAACCTGGAAATCTAATTCAGATGAAACAAAATCCACTAGTGGATATGTGTTCACCTTAGGTGGTGGTGCAGTATCCTGGAAATTAGCTAAGCAGACGATCATTGCTAGATCGACTATGGTGTCGGAGTTTGTAGCTCTAGAGCTTGATGGTTCTGAGGCTGAGTGGCTAAGAAATTTCTTAGGGAGTACCCCTTTGATAAAGGATGAATTGCCTCCAATGTCTATACACTGCGATTGTCAAGCCGCAATTGCTATTGCAAAGAATACATCTTATAATTGTAAGAGTTGACGAATGAAATTGAGGCATGATGTCGTTAAGCAGTTGTTGAAAGATAGAGTAATTGCAATTGATTATGTGAAGTAAGAATTTAATTCAATCGATTCACTTACGAAACCCATGGGAAGAAAATTAATACTGCAGACTTCAATTGAAACGGGTTTCAGGCCAATTGATAGTCAATAGAGATGATAACCCAACCGTTGTAATTGGAGAGTCCATGAAGTAGGTTCATATGGGTAATAACAAGTCAATATTGACTCTCGCACTAACTGAGAGTTCTTGAACTACTACTAAAAATTGAGACATGAGTTGTTAACTCTTAATGAATTCATAGTTATTAACTCAGGATGGTGTATTTAAAGCGCTATACACTTGATGAATTTAGCTATATGAGAATTGGAGTGATCCCGGTCCTATGAGATTTTGGCCTAGTCTTTTGAGCTCTCATAAATACCAGGAACATGCATGACCTATTGGCGCAAAACCGTGTTGAACAGCAAAAGTATTGTGGTCAAAATGTGATTGGTAAAGTCTTAGATTTACAATTAGAATTATGTGGTTCATAGAAATATTATATTTCACCATTCATTCAATAAATTAATTTTATCGATCTAAGTTTGATTCATAGTCAAAAAACACCAAACATATTGCATTTTGTCTTGAAAATTTAGCATGTTATATTTTTAGGCTCTTTTGAAATAAATGGGGGATTGTAAATAAGTATTTTTATTTCAAAATGAAATTAATTAATTAATGGTGTTTTTAGAAAGCCAAAAGAACATGTATTTGAGAAGTCTTAATTTTCCTTGGAAAAATGGCAACTTCAGATACACTTGGCAATAGCATTTCTTCTACTTGATACTTGTCAAAGTGAAGACAAGTTCTTGGCATATAAATAGGCATGAATTATATGATCTAAGTAGAGAAAAAGTAAATTCTAACTCTATAATCTTTTTTGCTTCCTCTTACTCTCTCTTTTCGGCTTTCTATTCTCAAGATAATTATTTGTGCTTGGTTATTTTATTTTCCACTAATAATTTGCTGATTCCTGTAACCTCTATTTAAGATAGGGAAGTGCTTGTTTAATCCTAGGGAAACATTTCACACCATTGAAATAGTTTCTTAGGACAGTGCCTAACATGATTCAAGTATTTATCTATTTTCTGCACTAATATTTATATATATTCATAGTAATTTTTTAATCTTATTTTGACGACTACTATTTTTCTAAATAATATAATTATTTATTATTATTATCATGAAATTTCTAATATTTCCCAACAATCTAAGAAACTATAGTAGATAATTCTACTGATGAAATTATTTTCGATTTTACAAATTGTGGTACTAATCCGTCTACTCCAATTTCAGCAATTTTACCTTATGCCAATCCTTTTCCGTATGTGTCGAATATTGATTTATTTGCTAATGAAAATTTTAAAACATGGCAAGAAGATATTATTTTCTTTGTTTGATGTTCATGGAGTTAAACATGCTTTGATACATCCACAACCAAGTGCAGAAACTGATAACAAAATTCTTGAATCATGGCAATACGCCAATAAGGTATGTCGTCATACAATATTGCAAACTATTTCTAGCGAGTTTTTTGATGTTTATTGTTGTTGCGAAGAAGCAAAAGTTATTTGGGAAGCCTTAATTAAGAAATTCACCGCTGAGGATGCTACCAAACAAAAACTTGTAGTCGAAAGATATTATCAATGGCAGATGAGTGACGTGAAAGAAACAAAAATTCAAATTAATGAATATCAAAAATTCCTTAAAGACTTGAAGGCTGAAGAAATATCTCTAGCGAATTTTTTTTTTGCTGGAGTGTTGATTGAAAAATTACCTGAGTCGTGGAATGATTAAAAAAAATAACCTAAAACATAAGCAAACAAACTTTACTGTTGAAAAAATAATGACTATTGAAAAAACTAATATTTTGCTAAATAATAAATTTATTTATTATCATCGTAAGGTTTTCTAATATTTCCCAACAACCTAAGAAACTATGGCAGATAATTCTACTCCTGAAACTATTTTTGATTCTACAAATGGTGGTTCTAATCCGTCTATCCCAACTTCTGTATTATTACCTTATGCCAAATCTTTTCCAAATGTGTCAAATATTGAAATCTTTGCTAATGAAAATTATAAAAGATGACAAGAGCGTATTTTCACTTTGCTTGATGTTCATGGAGTTGCACATGCTTTGATACATCCATAACCAAGTGTAGAAAATGATAACAAAATTCTGGAATCATAGCAATACGCCTATAAGGTATGTCGTCATACTATATTGCAAACTATTTCTAATAAATTGTTTGATGTTTATTGTAGTTACAAAAAATCAAAAGTTATTAGGAAAGCCTTAATTAAGAAATTCAGCACTAAGGATGCTACCAAATAAATATTTTTAGTCGGAAGATATTATCAATGGCAGATGAGTGACGTGAAAGAATTGAAAATTCGAATTGATGAATATCGAAAGTTCCTTGAAGACTTGAAGCATGAAGGATTATCTCTACCACAAAAACTTTTTGCTGGAGTGTTGATCGAAAAATTACAAGAGTCATGGAATGATTATAAAAATAACCTAAAACATAAGCAAACAAACTTTACTGTTGAACAAATAATGACTCACATTTTAATTGAAGATACTAATAGAAAGGATTCATTTAAGCTAAACAACTAGCTCTCAAGACAAATTTAGTGCAAGGTCAAAGTAGTAAAAATAACAGGTATGTCAATAAATCTCAAGGTAACAGGCCTAATAACCCCAACTTTAAAGAAAAAGAAAAGTTGTTGTTTCAGTTGTGGAAAACCAAGTCATCATGTAGCTCAGTGTAGAAGAAGAGTTAGAAATGACAATGAAAAATGTTATCCTCCCAACACTAATTTAGTTGAAGGTGATGAAATTATTGCGGCAGTCATTTCTCAGGTGAATCTTGTGGCACATATAAAAGAATGAGCAGTAGACTCTGGGGCTAGTCGACACATCTGTGCAAATAGAAAAGCATATGTCTCCTATATACCAATAGAAGATGACAATGAAGTAGTCTACCTCGGAGACTCAAGAACTACTTAAGTCTTGGGAAGGGGTAAAATGGTCCTGAAGCTCACTTTGGGAAAAACTTTAGACCTTATGGATGTGCTACATATTCCGACAATACGAGCAAATCTGGTTTCTGTAGCTTTGCTAAATAAAGTTGGAATCAAGTGATATTTGAATCTTACAAGATTATATTAACAAAAAAATCTTTTTGTGGGAAAAGCCTATTGTAATCAGGGAATCTTTGTACTTAATATTTTTAATAACAATGCATCTACTTCTGCTTACATGGTTGAGTCTATTTCCTTATGGCATTCTAGATTAGGACATGTTAATGTCTCAAACATTAAGAACATGCAGCCTCTTGGTTTAATACCTGATTAGATTCGAATAATTTTGATAAAAGTAAAATATGTGTTGAAGCAAAAATTACTAAAAAGTCATGTTTTTTAGTAAATAGAGAAACCTAATTATTATCACTAATTCACACTAATTTGGGAGATTTGAATATAACTAGATGTGTTCAAATATATTATGTGACTTTTATTGACAATTTTTCCAGATTTACTAAATTGTATTTGATCAGGAATAAAGATGAAGCATTTATGCTTTTATTACTCACAAGTCTGAGGTTGAAAATCAGCTCGATAGGAAAATCAAGAGAATTAGATCTGATAGAGGTGGAAAATATATATCTTTAAATGCTTTATGTGAAAAAGATGGTATTATTCATGAAGTAACCCCACCCCGCCTTATTCACCTTAGTCTAATGGAGTAGCTGAAGGAAAAATAGAACTCTAAAAGAAATGATGAATTCCATATTAATTAGTTCTAATTTTTCCTGATAATTTGTACGGTGAGGCTATATCTTCTGCATGTCACATAAAAAAAAGAATTCCCCACAAACGAACTGGTAGGTTCTAAAACTGTTGATTGCATGCTTATTGGATATGCTGAACATAGTGTTGCATATAGATTTCTTGTGTTGAAAAGTGATGTGCTTGATTGCAATACTATTATTGAAATAAAGAATGTTGAATCTTTTGAACATAATTTTCTATTATGTGATAATGTTTCTCATGCTTTTGTTGAAAGAAATCATGAAAATGCCTCTAATATTAAGGAACTGCGAAGGAGCAAAAGGCAAGAAAAGAATATTTTTCATATGGAAATTATTTTCGAACTTTTGTTATTGAAAATGAATTAAATAGTTTGAAGCTATATCTTCTTCTGATATTTAACTTTGGAAAGAGGTAATAAAAATTGAAATTGAATCTGTTATGAAAAAACATGAATTTTGACTGATTTGCCTTCTGGTGCAAAACCTATTGGTTGTAAATGGATCTTTAAAAAGAAACATAATCCTGATTGATATATAGATAAATATAAAGCTCGGTTAGTAGCAAAAGGATTTCATAAAAAAACAAATAGTGATTATTTTGATACATTTGCACCAGTGACTAGAATTACTTCTATTGGAATGTTAATTGCCTTAGTATGAATTCATAAGCTTTTTATTCATCAAATGGATGTAAAAACAACTTTCTTAAATGCTTACTTAGAAGAAGAAATTTATATGGTTCAACCTGAAGGATGTATTACTCCTGGACAAGAAAATAAAGTTTGTAAGTTAATTAAATCTCTTTATGGCCTAAAACAAGCTCCTAAATAATGACATGAAAAATTAGATCAAGTTTTACTGAAATAGAATTTTTCTTCGGTTGAAGTGGATAAATGTGTTTCTACCAAAATTGTAGACAATGATGATGCGATAATATGTTTATATGTTGATCACATGCTTATTTTTGGTACAAGTTTAAATAATATGAATAGTACTAAATTATTTTTGTTTGCAAATTTTTATATGAAAGATATAGGTGAAGTAAATATGATTTTAGGAGTTAAGGTTATAAGGAGTGAAGATGGTATAATGTTGTCACAAGAACATTATGTGGAAAGACACCTGAAAAGTTTTGAATGTTTTGAGGTGACCCCTGTAGCCATTCCTTATGACGCTAACTCTAAATTGAAAAACAATTATGGTAACGCACTTGCTCAGTCTAAATATGTTGTTTGTAGATTGAATAGTTATAGTCATAATCCCAATAATGAGCACTGACTTGTTTTAAATAGTTTATGAAATATTTGTGAGGAACCATGAATTATGGTATTATGTATAGTGGGTTTACTTCTGCTTTAGAAGGGTATTGTGATGTAACCTGGATCTCTGATTCAGATGAGACAAAATCCACTAGTGGATATGTGTTCACCTTAGGTGGTGGTGTAGTATCCTTGAAATCAGCTAAGTAGATGATCATTGCTAGATCGACTATGGAGTTAGAGTTTGTAGCTCTAGAGTTGGTTTGTTCTAAGGTTGAGTGAGTAAGAAATTACTTAGTGAGTATCCCTTTGATAAAGGATGAAATGCCTCCACTGTTTGTACACTGTGATTGTCAAGTTGCAATTTCTATTGCGAAGAACAATTCTTATATTTGTAAAAGTAGACACATGAAATTTAGGCATGACATCGTTAAGCAGCTGTTGAAAGATGGAGTAATTGCAAATAATTATGTGAAGTCAAAATTGAATTCGGCAGATTCACTTACAAAACCCGTAGGAAAAAATTAATTCTTCAGACCTCAATAGAAATATGTTGTCACCTCCTGAGACTACACCTAGAAGAAATGGAATTCTCAAAGGTCAACCAACATACTTGCCCTTTCGGAGGTCTTGTACAATCCCTTCCATATCTTTCATGCATATAAACATATGTTAAGTAGTGCGGAATTAAAAATTTTCACTATTATTGTATAAATCTTTAAATATCTTTCATATACAACTCATAGAAATACTAAGTCTCATTTCATCAAATCTTAGACACAAAAATACTTTGGGACATGGACCATACACAATAGAAATAAGTACTACTAAGTCTATTACAATACTTCAATGAAAGAAACTAAAGACATCTATGCCCTCGAGTCAATTGAGGACATACTTCAACTTGCTTGAACGATCTTCTAATCAAAGCTTAGCTCTCCAATAACACGTTCACCTATGAATCACTTTAGAGATAGATAAAAGCATGAGATTAGTACAAACACATGTACTAAGTATGACATATTGCATAAAAATCATGAAAATTGACATTTATTGGAAATATGTATCTTTTGACTTAAATATCATAAGATAATCATAAGAACAATATTTAACACCTTAGAAACACATAATAAATCAGTTCAGTAATTTAGGACATTTTAAGAAATCTTACAGTGAAGTCTTGTTACTTTACAATCACTATTTCAGTGAAGTTTCTCAACTTCACAAAGAACTCTTCCTAGAATGTATTTCCCTCACTAAGAGCTATCCTAAGACTCACTTAAGTAAGACAAAGAGAGACCGCCCATACAAACTCTCTAGGCACACCTAAATGATCCTTAAGACCACCTATAATGAGATATACACACTTACAATACATCATAATCTTGAACATGAGATCCTCCTACCAAAGGTGATTCTAAGGTTCACTTGAGTGAGTTGTGAAGCGACCACCAATACAATCCCTTACATACACACTTAAGATATCCTATAGACTATCTAAGATAGAACCATTCTAACTTAATACAACAACATATATATAACTTTGACATTCGCCTTCCAAAGGCTATCAAAAGACTTACTTAAGTAAATCAAGAAGATAACGACCATGATTGACCTCTTCAACATTACCTAAATAATCTTTAAGACTGACTAAGGCTTAGATCATGCCCCCTTCGAACCTTAAATAGACAACCCTTAACTACTCTAGATAAGTAATTATTCATTTAAAATACTTTGCTAAGTCATTACATTCATTAGTTCATTTAAGATTCATTCATCACATAATGACATTCAAGTAATGGTCTTGGACAAGACCTAGGGACTCTCGCTAACATCTTCAAAGCCTATTGTGCAATGTCTAGATAGCGTCCCACCATCAAAACTTCATAGAACTTCTCTGATGCTAGTAGGTATCCTATATGACGAGAATAGACAATAACCGAAATAGACCATGATAGCTAAAAATGGAATCCGGAGTTCTAACCTACTCCGATGAGGGTGTTATACTTGCCAAGGGTAGAACCATAACACATCCCATGTAGGCACATGGTTAAGGAATATGAAGGGATTTGATGTACTCTAGTCTCATTCTCTAGTAGAGATATATGTCACTCTAGTCTCCATCTCAAGTACAGCTACTTCCCATAACATAATCACTCGGTCCTAGCCTTTGTACTCATAGAGTAATTGACATTAAAGGATCATATGAAGGGGTTCCTTATCTAGTTTATAACCCAATCACATTCACCCTACCAAAGAGGTTGTCACATCTAGGTTTACCCCCTAGCCATAATCGGCATTGTCGTCCTTTCTCAAGAACTAAGACTAGCCTCTTTTCTCATTTCATTACACTCATTGGTTTAAAAATGCCGAAAAATTTAAAACTTTCATTACACCTACTTGGAGGTTTACATAGACCTCTACATACACAATATATATATATTGAGTATACATAGACCCTTTGTATAGGAAGAATACATAGCCTTCTACTTTTATTGTCCATACATATATATAAGATAGAAAAATAGCCTCAAAGATGTCTAATCACATACCATCTAAACGATCATCACAATTTGGGCATAGCCGTACATCAAATGTAAAGAAGCCACATATAGGCTTGTACAAGTCCTAGACAATGAAAGTGGAATGAACATAAAAGTCTTAAAAAAACAAAGGAACTTCATAGGCAAGATATTGGCATCGCCCTCGGAAAGTGAGGATCTACCCACTTGGATGATAGAGAATATCCAATACTTCTTCAAGTCGTCTCAGATGAGCCTTCAACGATCGGAACCTAAAATGTTTGGGAAAAGGGAAGAAAATGGGGTTAGTACTCGACATGTACTAAGTATGAGACTATATGCACATATAAGAGCAAAGCATGATAAAAAGGGACTTTTAGTCAAAACATGCCATTTTACCCTTTTTAAAAGTCTAATGCAAAATCAAGCAAGTCATATCAACCAACTCAACATGCTTACTAACTCAAACAAGTAATATGTATCCCAACATACTTGAACCCATGACTTACTACAACCCTATCATCAAGGAATAACATCACAAGTATGAATAAGAGTCAATTATATCATAAGAAGCAAGACAACTACTCATGAACTCTTATCAAGTCAACAAGTGCAATGACCAAGCAAAGCCCCATAACCTAACTCAATAAAGTAGCCTCAACAAGAAACCATAACAAATGTCCAACTTCACATAATATAACATTTCAATATACATTTAATCTTATGTTAACAATATAACTCAATGCATACTCATAAGTGAACTAACCAACATATAGTATCAATAGTGTGCAAGTTCATCATGTACATATTATATATCATTATAACATAAACATATATAACAACATCCTCCTAAGACTCTCCTCAAGGTTAACTAGTGCAATGCTTAGGTAGAGTCCCATACCCCTACTTATACTAAGCTAGACCCCTAGGTTATCCAAGTTAGAGTTCAAATCCTTTAGTTCATTTTAACTTTTGGAAACATCTTTCCCAAACCGACATAGACCACATGAGCTACTGTGGAATCCTGTGTCATGAAACCCTATACCCGAAAGAAGGCGGACTACTTGCCAAGGTAGTACTAAAATATAAAACATATCAACTACATGGATCAACTAGCTAGTATTTTTATGGGGGTAGTTCAAGAACTAGGAGATATAGTGGGACCCTCATTATGCGGCATGCATTATAGTCTCCAATCTCAAGAGTAATGTAGTGCTCCTACCTTCCCTATGTGGGAAGGAACACTCCTTAATCTAGTTCACTCGGTGCTAAGCTAGAGTCCCTTTTTGAAATGTCTTTAAGCCTTTAATTACCAATCATAGATTAGTTTAGGTCATGGGGTCTACCCCTTGTATGATCATCATCATCAATAGATCAATAAGAATTGTATGAGCATAAATCCTTTCATCACAATTCATTAAGGTGAGGTTAACACATTACATATCAATTCTTAATAAGGCACATTGGTATACATCACCATTCTTACAACATTTACATCTTAATAAACCTCACAACCATAGTCAAGACATTTCAATTCAACATCATACCACCCTATCATCATAATATAAGGCATACTCCAATATAACATCATGACTTAACAACAATACATCACCATTGGAAGTAAAGATAGAGATTCTAAGACTTACCAAGTCTTCCTCATAGTTCATCATTTAGGCATTACCATAAAACCTCAAATCAATCAAATTTAGATTTTCAACATCATAATTCAATGATCAACATGATAACAATACTAGAACAATCACTACACCGTAATTCAATACCAAATTAATGCTTAAAAAAGGTTACTTAGGACAATTTCTGTAACCTAGATCACTTATCAAGATTTAGCATGAAAGACAACAATTAATTCTAATTTGTTAATGATTGGTGCAACAACATCATTTTATAGTGGTTTAACCCATAATCAAGAAAATTGAATCAATCACAATCCAATTTACATCAAGATGAACCTATTGTTAAGGGTTAAGGATCATAATCTTCAAATTGAACCAAACTATCACAATTGATCATAGTAAAGTTAAAATATATGTTAATATATCCATTATATGATAAAGAAAACATAAACAACTCAGTTCACAACATCGATTTCGTAATTGGATGAAACCCACTTGAAAACTCAACTTTTGAAATCCATTTTGAAGGAACACTTTGAGGAAAGAGTCTCAAAGGTGAATTATATCCATACCTTAACGTTTGATGAAGATATAATGGTGAATTCGTCGCTTTCCATTCCCCAAAACCTCCCCCTAGCTTGTCTTCAATGGTAGATTCCAAATATAGAGAGAAAGAAGAGAGAAGGAAGAGAGTTTATTTTGTGAGTTGTGTTTAGATTAATGAGGGCTGGGTGTTTATATGGGAGTTAAATTAGTTAATTTGTCTTCCCTTAATCCCTAAATAACCACTAAAAACCTTAATTAATTTTTTTAAACTAAGTTAAAATGTGCAGCAAAAACATGCCACTCATAGACGGAACCCCGTCGAGGCCTCGTGGCTCATTCGACGGACCAGCACCCCTTCCGTGCTGCACGTCCATCGATGAGTTCAGAGAGTGTGCATCTGAGGGACTCCACCATTTTGTATAAGTGTGGGACGACGGTGGGCTTTGAAACCCCGTCGATCCACACACGAGCCATTTATGGTTCTCGTTGTTGCACACTGCCTAGGCAGTGCTGCCTCCTACGTGCCAGGGTCCTTCTCAAGGATCCTTGGTTGGTTATTGTGGAGTCGTACCCGAGAGTTTCGACCACTAATCATCCTCAAAACTTTTTATTCACCCTTCTATCTAATATTCATGAATTTCCAACTCCTAAAAACTAGTCAAATAGGCTAAGGCACACTAGTACCCCTTAGAACTATTTCCCGAACGTCATGAATGTTCTTGGACGTTTTGGTTCTTAGACTTCCTAAATGACCTATATTCATTAAAATAGGTCTTAAAACATTGCTTAGACCCCATGTCACCTATTTTAGGCTCTAAGGCTCGTCTTGGATTTTCAAGGTGTGACATTATCCCCCCCTTAGGAACATTCGTCCCTGAATGTTACTAAAACTCGTTTAAGGAATATATAGATTCAAGACTAGCAGCCCAATCAATTAACATAAATCGTATCATTTGAACAAGGCAATTTCAAAACTCCAATTATCACACATAAGGCTCAAAACACTTCATCATGAGGTATTTCCTTCTCATAACACGCATGAGCTCAACATACATTACATGAGTCAATTAGCACAAATTTCCACTTAAAACATGCTACATATCATTTCATAAAGACTTACTATATGAAAATGCACAACATAACTCAAATATACCAAAAAGGCAAAAATTCAAGTTTTAGAGGTACTACTTTACTGTAATGCACCCCAAAATACACATTTTTGCAAGACTTCACCGAAAATGATGTAACTTCAATTTCTAGTCATATTTATAGTATTGAAAAGAATGACTAATCTTAATTATCAAAAAGATGAGGGAAACAAGACTTCATGTAAGCCTCGGTCTCCGATGTTGCACCCTCAACTAGGTGATTCTTCCATAACACCTTTACGGAAACCACCTCTTTATTCCTTAACTTCTTGACTTGACTATCAAGAATTTGAACTGGAAATTCCTCATAAGAGAGGTTATCCTTGACACCTGTACCCTCAATAGGAAGAATGGACTCGGGATCACCGATACACTTCTTCAAAATAGAAACATAGAAAATCGGATGAACCGAAGCCAATTCACTAGGAAGTTTCAATTCATAAGCAACCTTACCAACCCTTTGCAAGATTTCATAGGGACCCACATAACGCGGACTTAACTTCCCCATCTTGCCAAATCTAACCACCCCTTTCATTGGGGAAATTTTCAAATATACCTTATCACCTTCTTCTAACTCCAAATCCCTTATCATATGATCGACATAAGACTTTTGCGGACTATAGGCTGTTTGCAACCAGTTCCTTTCCAAAGTCTTATAAACCAAATCGGGACAAATAAGCGAAGGCTCACCCACATCAAACATCCAATAGGATACCTACACCTCCTACCATACAAGGCTTCATAGGGAGCCATCCAAATTGATGAATGAAAACTATTATTATAAGCGAACAAAGGCAAATTCTTATCCCAATTTCCTTTAAAATCAATAATGCAAGCCCTAAGCATATCCTCAAGGGTTTGAATAGTGCATTCCTCTTGACCATTCCTTTAGGATGAAAAACGGTACTCAACTTCACCTTAGTACCCAACCCTTTTTGGAATGACCTTCAAAACCTATATGTGAATTGTGCACCCTGATATGATATGATGGATAATGGAATATATGGCGACACAGAATCTCATCTATGAATATCCTAGCATAATCTTCCGCCGAATAAGTAGATTTGACTGGAACTAAGCAAGCGGACTTAGTCAACCTATCCACAACCACCCACCCATATAGAATCATATGACCTTTGAGTCCGAGGTAAACCCACTACAAAGTCCATATTTATGTCTTCCCACTTCCAAGTAGGAATTTGGATCTCTTGTAGTAAGCCACCCAACTTTTGATGTTCGGCTTTTACTTATTTGTAATTTTGACACTTAGCGAGAAACTTTGCTATGTCCTTCTTCATACCTTACCACCAATAAATTTCCCTAAGGTCATGATACGTTTTTGTCGAACCCGAATGAATTGAGTAAAGGGACCTATGGGCTTCTTCTAGGATCCGGTCTCTCAACCCATCTACCTTGGGAACACATAATCTCCCTTGGCACCTTACAATACCATCCCCCCTATGGAAAATGCCTTATTGAGCTTGCGAAGGACCGTTTTCTTAAACTCCATCAATGATTTGTCAAGGTGTGCTTGGAATTCACCTCAACCACCAATGATGACTCGGAGTTATAATGGACCATGAAACCACCATCCGAAGAATCTTCTAACCTCACCCCCAACCTAGACAACCTATGTACATCCCTCACTAGGTCTTTCTTGGAATCATCAATGTGGGATACACTACCCATAGTCATATGACTTAGGGCATCCGCAACCATATTAGCCTCGTCGGGGTGATAGAGGACACTCATGTCATAATCTTTCAACAATTCTAACCACGTTATTTGCCGGAGATTCAACTCCTTTTGGGTAAACACATATTGGAGACTCTTATGGTTAGTGAAAACATCAACATGTACATTGTACAAGTAATGCCTCCATATTTCAAAGAAAATACCACGACCGCTAACTTAAGGTCATAAGTTTGATAGTTTCGCTCATGTACCTTAAGTTGCCTAGAGAATAGGCTATCACTTTCCCATATTGCATAAGCACACACCCCAAACCCACTCGGGATGTGTAACAATATACTACAAAACCCTTTATACCCATCCGTTAAAGTCAACATCAGAGCTGAAGTGAGGCTATCTTTCAACAATCGGAAACTTTTCTCACATGACTCCGACCACTCAAATTTCTTATTCTTTTGTGTCAAAGTAGTCTAGGGAGATGCAATGGATGCAAAACCATCCACTGTCACGACCCAAAACCGAGCCGCGACTGGCACCCACACTTACCCTCCTATGTGAGCGAACCAACCAATCTAAACCTTAACATTTTAACCATAATGAACAAAATACGATGCGGAAGACTTAAACTCATTAATAAAAAGACAATTCAATAACTTCTAAAAATTCAACATCTATTATTCCCCAAAATCTGGAAGTCATCACCACAAGAACATCTATGA